>NC_083621.1:1999991-2002491 GCF_963584025.1 Labrus mixtus | reverse complement strand
CCTTCAGAGACCTGATCAGACAGCTGCACAGCAACGTCTGAGAGAAAGACCCTAACCCCCACAATTCCTTTTTCTTTTTTTTTATGCTTTCAGAGAAGCAGCAGAAGCAAAGTCGACCAGATACTGGCTCTCCTCTCCTCGGCGACTATCACACCTTTTTAAAAAATCCCTCAGAATCTGAAACACCTCAATGCAGCGAACGGAACAAATGAAGAGACGAGTAAAAAAAAAAAAAACACAGAAAAGAAGAGAGAGCAAACAAATCCATCAACGTTAGAAAATCTCCTCATCTGAGAACAACTGTTTCCCATGAGCACCTTCAGTGTAACGCTGAGTCAGCAGCTCGTTCCTTCAAAATAAAACACAGACTTCTCCTAAAGTGAAGCTGCTCCATTGTCCCTTCTGGGCCTCCGTACATGTGTGGTGGTGACTGTGTCTGCAGAGACTCTGTCCTCTGACTGGATTTTACTGTTCTGATTTGTTCTGGTTGACTCGGGACATTTCTGGGCGGAGCTGGTGTGTTTCCTCCAGCCAATGAGAGCGCAGCAGGTGAGTTTAGGAGTGGATACATTTCAGATTGAAGTGTAGGTACAAGCAGTAAACGTACACACTACGTCCTGCAGGGGGCGTGTGTTGAGCCCAGGAGGAGGAGGGGCTTAGTTTGAATGTTGTGTTTACAAACTTTTCCACTGACTCCGCCTCTCTGGAGGGCAGCGTTTCTGCAAAGGCTCATGGGAAACAGTTTTACATTTGATGATCTACGACAACCTGGTGATGCCAAAGGAGAGGACATTTTAAAAAACGATGAACAACAGTCTCTCAAACAGCTCCGAGGTCAAACTGGAACGCAGATTCTCTTTCATCACGGTGACCAGTAGCGTCTCTCCAACGTGTGTGTGTGTGTACACGTTACCTGAACAATAACCACATGAACTTGTTTTTGAAAAAAGGTGAATGAGTTTTTAAAATCAGTCAGAAGGTGAAAACATCCGGGACGCTTAAGAAAAAAAAAAAGAACGAGTCGCCTCGCACCGAAGACGCCACAAATGTTGACTCCCTTAAGTGAGGCGGACGTGGACGCCAAACAAAAAGAAAAAGAAAAGTCTGTGTGAGTGTCTGAAATGCCAGTCCTCGAGCTGTCCAATGAAATTCCTCAGAGTGAAAGAAAAAAAGAAAAAACAGAACAACAACAAAAGAAAAGTTTCTGAAAGTTTGGTCGTTTTCTTCTCAGAAGTCGACGAGTCGTGAGCGGAGCGTCCGACCACGACGCCGCCGCCGCCGAACACAAACACAGTTCAGGTGAAGACGATGATTCCTTTTCTTCTTCTTCATGTGTTTTTTTTAATGAAGTCAGACGAGGCAGCGGTGAGCAGCTGTGGCAGACAGGCGTGATTCTAGAAGGTGAACTGGTGTTGGTGCTGCATTCATGACACGGGGAAAAAGTTGTAAAAATGCCCGTCTAACGTTTGTCACTTTTTTAAAGAGCGGCCCGATCCGTCCAAAAGCAGCTCAAACATTTCTTTGACATGTTTGATCACATGATTTGTCAAATTAGAGCGATGATTCAAATCAAAGGTCGTCCGTATTTGATGAGACGACGACGACGTAGAGCTGTTTGTTTTTTACTGACTCACTCGTTGCTTCGTCTTTTCCTGGTCTGAGTCATGAATCAAAGTCATTTGTCAAACTGCAGGTCGAGGTGAAAGACGGTAAATATTTGTCACTTTTATTCTGTTTCCTCCCCGACATGAATGCAGCACGTGTTGAAGTCCGAGTGGGCGTCCTCCGCTCGTCTTGATGAGACGTTGAGGGATGCTGAGCGCCCCGTGGTTTGTGGTGTGACGTCTGACGGACTGATGAGGGCGGGTCCTCGCGGCAGTGACGTTCGGTCTCTGAGGGGGGGGGGGGGGGGGGGGGGTCTAGATGGATTTGGAGGAATCCTGTTTGCTGATCAGAACCTCCAGGAGGCGGAGTTTGGCCTTGATCCTCTTGTACTCTCTGTACTCCTCCAGCTTCGGGACCCGGTCCTCCTTCTGGACATTCCTGCAGCAGAGGGCGGAGACGGAGGAGAAGACATTTAGTATTTATGGAGACAAACGGACACAAAGGCTGATCCCACACTGATGAAAATGATGATGACTTATTAACCAAAACAAAAGGCTGAATGATAATCTCAGATAATTAAATGTTATTTCTCTAATTTGATGGATTAAAATCAGAGTTTGGTTGATTAACATTTTTTAAAAAGGTATCTGCATGTTCATACAACAGGCTTTGTGTGTACAGAGTTTGGTGTCGTCTCCCCCTTACCTTCCGTTTCGCTGGTAAAAATCTTCCTCAAACTCTCGGATGGTCTTCCTCAGCTTCTTCTTCTCTGCTCTGGCCTTCCACAGCTGTTCCAGCAGCTCTGGCCTGAAGCGTGATGGGTGACAGGACGGTTAAAACACACGGAAATGATATTAAAGTTTGGTTCATACTGAGCTGCAACTTCTTTAAAAAT
>NC_083621.1:1992491-1994991 GCF_963584025.1 Labrus mixtus | reverse complement strand
CACCCACAGTGAAAGAGAACAGCTGTCAGAAAATATTGAACATCTTACCGTTCATTCAAATATAAGAAGAAAAAAAGCTTCATTTGGAAACAAAAAGGAACAAAAAACCTGGACCTCTCTACTTCCTGTTACTTCACACTTTTAAAAAGACGGCGCTCCAAACAGTCTCACCCACAGCATGCGGATTAAAAACACACACAAACAAAGAAGCCAGAAGCTCTACTGATGCTGCCGCACTGTGACTGTATGTAGCAGTGTATGTGATGTCTACTTACTGAGGGGTTGGTACTTACTGAGGTGAAACAGTCTAGAGCTCAGGCCTGAGTAGGGATGGGGTTGGGAGGTGAGTGTGTGATGGGGGGGTGAGCAGATAGAGGAGGAGGAGGATGAGGAAGAGCAGGAGGAGGAGGAAGGGGAGAAGGGAGCATGGTGGCGTCTGTATGAATGGAGCAAAGCCTGGTGCCTCAGCGTGCTTCTGGGTAAAAGGTGGTGCTGGCGTCCTGGTTGGCCGATCAGTCAATCAATCAATCAATCGGGTCGTTGGGCAGATTGGAGGAGGGAGGGAGGAAAGTGGAGAGCGGGTGCTCGCGTTATTGTTGTTTTCATTTTTTTTTTGATTTGAAACAGAGAGAGAGAGAGAAATGTTTTTCGGCCACTGCGTTCTCCAAAAGAAGAAGAAGAGCTGTCACCTCACATGGAGGGTGGACGAGAGTCATGAGGTGCGTTCAGAGCCGTGAAATGATGCACAAGAGACTTGACAAAGGGTAGGAAATAATTGTTTACTCCTATTTTCTTACATAGAAGTAAAAATAGTAACTAATAGCGGAAAAAAAAACCTGCAAACACGATTGTAATCCAATCGTTTTTCTGTTCATTTCCAAATTTTCTGCATCCTGTCGATGTATAAAGTCTTATCCAGCATTTCACTTTTTCTGAATTCACCTCATGTGTAATGGAAACGGGTTCACAAGGACGCACCAGCACACTGGAGGGTGGGAGCCACGCGTGTGAGAGCCACGTCTGAAGATATATGAGTGTGTGTGTGTGTGTGTGTGTGTGTGTGTGTGTGTGTGTGTGTGTGTGTGTGTCTGTGTGTCTGCATGAGTGTTTGTTAGACCAGCATTCATGCAATGTTGTTACAAAGGTCAAAGGTTGGGAGTGGGGAGGGTCAAGCTGTCCAGCGTGGAACAGGATGGCACACAGACACTCAACCCCCAACACACACACACACACACACACACACACACACACACACACACACACACACTAATGCACATACTGAGGAGAAAGAGAGAGTGAATCTACCTTTAATCTGCCTGCGGATCTTGGTGAGGTCCGTCATCCATTTGAGAACTTTGGGGTTAGCTGCCTTGTCTCCGTGAGAGGGCTGCAGAGGAAGAGGAGGAGGAGGAGGAGAGGAGGAGGAAGAGGAGGAGGAGGAGATGAGGAGGAAGAGGAGGAGGAAGAGGAAGAGGAGGAGAAGAGGAAGAGGAGGAGGAAAAGGAGGAGACGAAGAGAAAATATGTCAGAACCAAACAGGCTGACTCATTTGTTAAACTGCTAAAACTTCATGATCCCGTCGTCGTCAACAACAGATGATGTAGGCTGTACCAACGGGCTGTGCAGTATGTCACTGCTGCAGGAAGGTGTTTTTATGTGTAAATTGAACTGTTACTTGTTTTCTATGATCTCTATTTATGATTTTATTTATTATCTTTTAACTGCAGGACAGAGTCAGGGTCAATAAAGTAAACCTTATCTAACAAGTTGATTTAATTACAAGATCAAACTAAATATGCATCGTTAACCTCATAGATTGCTTTTCAATTGGAAACCTTAAGGCAACAAGATGTAGGAACTCGGTTTGGTGCGCTTTGGCGCCAACTGGAGGTTTCTGGGTGCAACTCCAGAGATGTTACGTCTCCCGCACATGACTCTGCGAGTGTCTACAGCCCGTTGGAGAGACGACTTTTCAGTGTCAGATGGATTTATTTTGTTATTCGTATCAAACCTGAGACAGAACTCGAGTTAGACGACTTCCTGCAGCCGGTAAAGCTGCTGAACATGAGACAACGATGACACCGCTAATGACACAGGCTAACGTATCTGCAGGGATGTACACGCTGCTTCTCGCTCGCTCGCTCTCTCTCTCTCTCTCTGTTTTTAGCTTCATACATCACCGTCCTCGTCCTCTTAGCCTCAGCCGTTGATAAAACAGAACAGAGACGAGCTAACTGGACAAAGTTAAACATTGAAGCTGTAAGTCACTTATGCCGAGATTTGCTTTTGATGAAAACTATAAAGTACAGGTGGGTGTGGCTTATGAGAAAAAAGAGGGTTATCCACCAATCAGAAACCCTTAAATTATTTGAACACTCAGATGAATACAGGGACTTCTCTTTGTACGTATTCTTACCTTGTAATTTCTCTCCTTCTCAAACTGCTCTTCAAACTGTTTGATTTTCTTCTTCAGGTGTTGAAGCTTCTTGGTGAGTTGGTG
>NC_083621.1:1974991-1987491 GCF_963584025.1 Labrus mixtus | reverse complement strand
ACAATAAAACAGTCATTTATATTTTCTAGCTATAAACAGCTTTATGCCAACAAAGGACCTTTAGAATCAAACTGGACATCTTTTTATGTCTCGAGGTGACTGACCCTTGAACAGCTGCACCACCTGACACGTAAAATTTGCTAATTAACATCAGAGCTGTCAACATGTTGACTGGTAAACTGAACCATGTGTCTGGCTTGGTGCCTCCGTACAAGATGTCCGCTATGTCAGTTATGTTTCTTTGAAGTCATACATCGACCTTTAACCTTTGAAGAATCTGTGTAACGCATGTTGCCACCAGCAGGTGCATGGAAGAAAAATACAGCAGGTTGTTTTAGCATCTAAGCAGGTGCAAAACATGAAGGAAGAATGTGTGACTCTTTGATCCAGTAGATGTCGCACTTGAGCTCCAGCATGAAACCAAAACAAACTGCTGTTTGGCCACGCCTCCTCCATACTGAAGCCTCCGCTCTCCTCCAGAGACACACCTCCAACCCCCCCTCCACTCACGTTCACATGAAGGAGTTTAGCGCCAGCTCTGTACAAAATTGTCCTTTGCTTGAGCTGCAATCACCTGCGTCCTGCATTGTTGTGTTAGCATGCTAATGTTAGCGCTCTTTAGTTAGCTCGTAGCTTCACATTGTTGTGTTAGCATGCTAATGTTAGCGCTCTTTAGTTAGCTTGTAGCTTCACATTTCATGTAAACTGACACAGAATGAGCGGGATCTAAAAACTCTTCCTAACATCCAAATAATCAGTGAGTATGTTCTTCTTCTTCTCTCTAGTTCTTGACTAAAACAGCTTTTATACACAAGGGGAGGAGCCGGCCGTCCTGTCCATGTAAACACGGCTCTGACAACAACACAGCCAGCGGGACTCGAGCTTCTCCCTCATTGTAGACAGTCATGACTCAGAGACACATTTACACAGGATAGACTTGATTTATGATATATTTATGTGTTACACATTCTTCCTTGAGGTTTGGAGATGTTCTTATACCTGATCAAAGTGTGTATGTGCGTGTGTGTATTCAATGAGTGTGTGTGCGCTCTCACCCCTGGCTGTCGTAGTTGCTGAGGTCTTGGTCGATGGATGTTTTCAGCTCAAAGAAGTGATGCTCCACTGCAGCTCTGATGGTGCGCTGAATAATCCTGTGGAAACATAGTGGGTCATCATTTATTATGACATCTTTTTTTTTTTTTTAGTTGTATGATGTGTGATGATGCACAATGTCTGATTTCATAGAGGTGTTTCTCTCAAATAAGCGATGGAAGTTTTTCTGACAGCTTCACTTAAGTATTTATTTTGAGACAAACCCACTGCACATCATGATTGTCTTTGAGGTCATTTGTAGACTTAAGTAGCATATTTAGACTCTGCTAATGTTCAAAAATGTTGTGTAAAAATTCTGCTAAATCTGGCTGTGGCTCAGTTGGTAGAGTCGGTCGTGTCTCAACCGGAAGGTCGCGGGTTCGATCCCCAGCTCCTGCAGCTACATGTCCGTTGAGTCCTCGGACAAGACACTTAACCCTGAGTATGAATGTGTATGAATGGATTAATTACTTCTGATGGACTCTTTCCACAGCAGCTTCTACCATCAGGGTGTGAATGTGTAGGTGTGACCTGCGGTGTAAAAGCACTTTGAGTAGTCAGAAGACTAGAAAATAAACATACAACCTCAAGTCCATTAACCAAAGAAAGAGAGGAAAGGAGAAAAGTCTGCAGACTGTTCGTCTCACAAAATGATTCCTGTCACTTTTTCAGCTTCATGAATTGTTCATCAGTTTGATATCGACATTTATGTTCAGAGAGGTTTTTGCACATTAATATTGCAAAGCTTCCTCCTTACACCAACCTGTCATCAATCCTTTTTAAATTAAGACAAATTCATCGACCAATCCATTATGAGACAAACGATTGGCTGGATGATTAACTCGTCTGTTTACCTACACATCTATTAGAAGAATGTTCAGAACGATGAGATATACACAGAGTCAGATTTAGTGAGAATAATATTGAATCAATGATCACTGAAACGTTTTTTTTTTTTCTTTCCATTCTGGGCTTTTTAACAACTCCTTATAAAGTCACTAAACCGGTCTGGCCCTGAGAGGATTAATAATGCTTAGACCTGAAGCGAGGGAGGAGAGAGGGAGAGAAGGCGAGCGGACGTCAAAGCCTAAAAAAGGTAACATCAGCGCGGATGCTGTGACCTCTGCAAAGGTCGATCAGGAGGCTTTACTGAGACTTCATCTGAACTCTTCTGTCAACATGCGTGTTATTTAAACTAAAGGTATGATTATTGATTGTTGTAGGTCACAGTCTGGTGTTACTCAGACTGTTGGATGTTGAGTCATAGTGATCGGTGTGCAGCGAGCTCAGCTGCAGGATATCTACAGTACGAGTGTCTTCAGTGAGGCTCAACTAATCCTTGCAGAGGCTTGGAGTAATCCCAGGATGAGTCTGCAGAGGGCGCTAAACGGCTTGGTCTGAAAACTGCGCCACTGTTTCCCGATATGAAACTGAGAATTTCATGAGACTGCTCGACGTGAGCCGCTGAGACTCTCCTCTCCCAGCACTGGAGAGCGGCACTCCCCCTGGCAGCCCCGCAGCGTTCTGCCCACTGGAAGCCTTTCAGAGAGCTGACCCATAGGTAGGCGGGCAAAGACAACAGCTGAGACAAACCATTTCAGACAGAGGCTGAAATCAGGCGTGATGCGTGACGCATGTATCTGATAAATAAGGATTTTTTTTTTTAGCTTCAAATCATGCAAAGCTTCTCTAAAGGTTTCACAGACTGTCAACATGAAAGGTGAACCTGAGGAGAATATGGGATCTTTAACTGTCCTGACCATCCTCTATTTATGAGTTTGATCTCCTACCTTCTGGCCGATGTTATAGGAAGCCTCTAACCTGCGCGTAAACATCAACAAATGCAACACAGAAACCAATTTGAAGCCATTTTCTGTCTTTAGTTTTTCAGTGCATCACACAAATCAGTTTCAGTTTTGTGTTCTTGCCCTGCAGCGTTCAGGTCAGTAACCTCCCTTGTATGCAAAGCACTGTGGAAATCTATTTTATGATGTTTTCCTGTCATGCAGTGAAGAGGCAGAGCGGCCTGACAGTCAGGTGATGGCTGAGCGGACGTCCTTGGGGCAACATGCCATGAGAAATGCTTTAGTGTGGTTTCATAATCAACACTCAATTTTCACCTTTCTCACAACCCTCCTGCACCTTTTCATTCTCGAGTCCTGTTACATTATCTGCATCTCGCATGTGTGTAGCTTTACCTCAGCTGACCTGGTGGTCCATCTCTCGCCTCTTGTTTGCAGTTTTATATCTGCTTACCTTACGAGTGGTAAGAGCTGCACGTTAAATGAATTGCCAGATGACAGGAAGTGTAGCTGGAGTGTGTGTGTACGTAAAGAAGTGGCTGTTTATGCTGTTGTAAGTGGAGAATGTGTGTGTGTGTGTGTGAACTTACTCAGCAGAGTCAGCAGGCAGGATGGATATAGGGGAGAGGTGGGAGCTGTAAGGAGAGATAGAGATGGTTAGAACATCACGTACTCCTCGACTCCCTCACTGACATAAAATGACCTTGGAGGATGTTTGCGTCGGGCAGTTAGGGTCACACCAGGAAAGAAGAAGAAGAACATTTGAGCTAAGAATTCCTCTGTGTGCAGGAAGATAAAGATGGATGTAAAGTGTAAAATAATTTCATTAAAAAAAAAGTGTGTAAGTCAGAATAATGAGTGTGTGTCCCGTCTGCCAATCTGAAGAAACGCGCCACAGACACACAATCACACAAACATTCAGAGGCTGGCGCCGCTCTGGGTGGGCAGATTGTTATTTAGGCTACAGAGCTCTGCTGAATCCTGCTGATCGGATAGAAGGAACGTGTGTGTGTGTGTAAGGTCATATTTGTTCTCCGATGTTCCTCCAAAGGCGAGGAAGTATGCATGTGTGTGTGTGTGTGTGTGTGTGTGTGTGTGTGTGTAATGCATGAAACAGGGAGGGGGCTGAGATGTGTCCGTTGATTCAGCAGCCCGCTGTCGGCCTCACACACACACACACACACACACACCCGTTCAGGCATACCAGGACTCCGGATTTATATAACAACCCTACACACACACACACACACACACACACACACACCACAATGTCGCTCTCATTATACCCAAGTTCATCTCAGCGAGGCGGATCGAGTGTGTGTGTGTGTGTGTGTGTGTGTTTGTAATGTGTGTGACTTAAGCGGTCAAACTCATCTCATTAGACAAACAGCAGCTGACGTTATGCAAGCTGTTTGTGTGGATGTAATGTATGCACACACACACACACACACTCACACTCACACTCACACACACACACACACACACACACACACACACACACACACACACACACACACACACACACACACACACACACACACACACACACACACACACACACACACACACACACACCTGCAGCAGCAAGGAGTCTTCAGTTGGATCGATACAGACTGAATCATTAATGGGCAGAGAGGACATGATACCACCCTCCATCTTTTTTCTCCCTCCTCCATCTTCTCCATCATCGTTTTCTGGCCGCTGTTCTCAAACTATCCTCACATTTTCAAACTTTTTCTGCAATTCTCACTCCATCTTTGCCCTCTTGCTTTGTGCAAACTTTATTCAATTAAAGGTAATTGCTGTCTCAACTTCTCCTCTCTCACTCTCTCACTGTTTCTTCTCCCTTTTATCTCCTCTCCTCCTTTTGCCCTTGATTCTTAAACACCCTCCTTCTTCCTCCCGTTAGTCATCTTAGCGAGCTGCCCTTTTTAAACAGCCCTGCATCCTGCAGGCTCCCTCTGAGGCCACCGTCCCGTCGAAGCTCTGATAACATCTGACAGCGGGCTCTCCTGCTGAGTTGAACCCTCAGGGGCCTTGCTGGGTGGCTGCGTCACTAACAATAGATCCCAGATAGGCTCCTCCAGGACGTTACATAACCGCCAAGTGTCTTAAGAAGCAAAGATAATATCTGAACTTACACCATGCTACCCCTGAAGGCATGAACTGAAATCACCGTAGCACCTTTGGGCTGTTGCTGCCGCCCTCCAGCTCCCAAAGCGGCAGAGATAACATTTCTATCAGTGTCAGTGGAGCCCTAGAGGACCAAACATTAAAGGGTCCTGCTGGGCATTTTCTCCCCAAACGAGGACACCATGAAGGGCAGAAAAGACCCAGTTATCCCCCCCTGACGTGCTGGAATCAGTTTGAAATTGAGTTTGTAACAATGGTCTAACACGTTCTTAATTGGCTCCAAAAAACGCAGGTAAAGGATGCCTCTTTCAGCTTCAGATTACTTTATTTTTTTCAGAAGGGCAAAGTTTGTTTCCAGTTTGTTTGACTAGTGGGACTGCTCCGAACCGTGCACTTCCCTGGCCCTGGCACGGTTTTAAGCGGTGGGTTTCGGCAGGGTACGGTTGCTCAAGAGCGGGCAATGTGGACATGCTGTATAATCATTTGAAACGATGGCGGTGATGCAAAGATCCAGAGTTTACTCAAAATCTGGAGAGATGCAAATATTCAGACTCCCATATCAGACAAAAACGACTTAAAATAAGCCACAAAGTCAGAGAAGTTGTAGTCATGTGGTGTCAAAGGAGTACTGGTTGGCAACCAAAGGTTTGGCTCCAAGTAGGTCGGATGAGATCATCTCCTGTCCTACAACCACGGCTGCAGCAGAAGCCAAAGACGGAGATAAAGACCTTGATAACATCTTAGGGAGTCGCTCCTTTAGCTAACGCCTTCTTGGCAGTGATACTGTAAAACCCTTTAAAGTGACCGGGGGGGCCTCAGACAGGATGTCCTCGATAAAGTCTCAGAAGTAAACAAACGGTTTTCTTGATTCAGCAGCCCCCTTTATCATCTGTTTACCTCTAACTTTACTAACTCTTCATTACTGTTTTGGTTCGATAAGTGTTTCCCCAAACTGATTCCTGAAAGTCATCTAAGGTGAGTAGAAGTTCCCAGATTCAATCAGATCCTATCAGGCTAATCTGCAGTCTGCTCATCAGATCGCTGACCGTGACCACGGCAGGAGAAATCTCTGCTGGCGGATTAGTGCGTTAAGTAGGAAGGTGTCAACTGTGTGGTGAGTCATACGACGGTGCAGTTACACTCAGAGACCTTTGGTGGGTGCCAGAGAGCACCAAAAGTCTTTATATGGTCAGTGTATGTCTTTGATGCACTTTCATACGCAGAGATGTTTTTATATAAACCTCATGTGAGACTGTCTGTCGATCCATACCTGAGACAGAAAATGAAAGAGGTGAGAAGATAACAGACGAGAAAAAAACTGTGCAAATATTACAAGACGGGGGACTACACAAACAGCACAACCAACATGATGCAGCATTTAACCCGACACTACAACGAGAAGCTCCAATCACCTCCTCTTGTTGAGAGAAGAAAAACTTCAAAAGGCCAAACCACACTGACAAGCGGGTTTGGAACCCAGTCGCCCAAAAAAGTGCAAGAGCCAAAGAGTCATCTCGTAATTTGTCTTCAGTCTCATTTTGTGAAATTAATCGTGAGTGAATCGTTACATCCCTAATTTAAACACCACAAGAGTGCCACATATAATCCCAAACTATCACAAATAAAAATGTAAATCCATTTTTACGACAAAAACACAATCACTGACGTTTTTCATTTTGAAAGACTTGGCCCAAATTTTGCCCCTAAAACTTCACAGAGAATAAAAACAAATTCCAAAATGTTCCCAAAGGGGCGAAGTTGCCTTTGTGTCTGAACATGAGGTGTTTTTGACGGTGGCCTCCGTTCTCCGCGGTTAACTTGTTTGTACCGCTGTAATTCTTTTCGGTGGTTACCATGACAGCCTTATCGCGCAGCAGACGTTTCACACGACGAGGCCTCATCTCAGCTGGCTAACAACAAAAACATCAAGACTGAGCGAGGTTTTGTCTGCTTCAGTTCAGTAAACAGTGTGAAATAAAAATAGAGAATCTGTGTGTCCTCAGTGAAGGAGGTAATGAGGACAAATCGAGGGCGTCTTTACATTATATTGAGCGGTTATTCAGGTGGCAGGAGAGCGAGTGAGTGAATGTGTGTGTAAGGTGAGTTGGAGGTTAGTTGTGATTCATCAGAGGTGCTGCTGTCAGCAAACCCGACTCTGCTCTGACTGGGAGGTACTCACACACTGCTGCAGTCTACGCAACAACCCACACACCTTCATTTATACCTCACACATCTTCATCTGCATGCACAAGAGCACATATTTCACTCTGATGGGTAACCTACTTCCAACACACACACACACACACACACACACACACACACACACACACACACACACACACACACACACACACACACACACAGTTAAAGGCATCATCTTACATCTCATAAACAGCTCTTCTGCTCGCTGCCTCTGAAACAGTAAACATTTAAAGCCCTTCATGTCTGAGCCAAGAAACTCTCTCCGAGCCTTACAACACATGTTTGCATTCAAATACCCCAAATTCAAACACATTTAGGACCTGGGTTTGTTTTTCTGCATGGATACTCTTTGTCTGTTTGCACTGGAGACCCATAAATGACCAGTGCAGCTCACCTCTCCCACTCATTTGCTCTGTAATCCTCCTGCAGACCTTTGTCCATCTGAGAATGACGATCTATTTTGTTTAGTTGACTCTACAAATCTTCCTCATCCTTAAACCCTTATTTAATTGACCATTTCTCTCGCAGCGTCGCAGGGAGCTGCTACTATATTTCTTACATTTGTCGGTTCAAAAAGAGACGGTTGTGTCTCAGGAGTTAGAGCTGGTTTTTCCAATAATTGGCGGATCAACGGTTCAATTCCCAGATCCTCAGGTTTGCATGCTGAAGTGTCCTCAGGTTAGAGACTTGACCCAAAATTACATTTTAACATAGATCCTTAAAAACAGTCTCACCAATTCTCTAATTGACAACTACTGAGAAAATTATATATTTTTTAAGATATAAGTTTGCCTTTATTAGATCGGACAGCTGAAGAGCAACAGGAAACATTGGAGGAGAGAATAGGAGATGTCATGCAGCAAGGGGACGAGGTCGGATTCAAACCCACGACCGCTGCGACGAGGACTATAGATTCTGTATATACTGGGTGCGCAGCATAACCACTAGGCTATCCGGCGCCCTCAGCGAATTTTATAAATTTATATTTCAACACAGCTTTCAGTCGATGGTTGTGGTTTTCTGCGAGTCTGCGAGAGCGTAAACTTCCAACAGCTGATTCACCGATTATGACCGCCACTGATTAGCTAAGGAAGACTTCTACTACTCAAAGCGCTTTCACACTAATTCATATACATTCATACGCTGCAGACGAAGCAGCGGAAGCAACTTGGGGTTTAGTGTCTTGCACAAGAACACATCGGACATGTAGCTGCAGGAGCTGGGGATCAAACCCCCGACCTTCCCGTTAGGGGACGACCGACTCTACCAACTGAGCCACAGCAGCCCCAAATGTCTTTCCAAAAGGTTGAATTTGAGGTTGCTTGTTAAAATATTTTCTTTTTATAGGCAGACAAAATGCTGACACATTCTCAGGCAGCCCGCCCTCGCTTTCGTTTATTCTTCTGCTTGCATAACACAAAGCCAGCTGTTAAGTAATCTTATGACCCCTTTCTCTTTATCGTCTTCTGCTCAGTTTGTGTTCTATGTGGAGAAAGAAATCACTTCCTCTGCTCGGCTCGCGCTCTTTTCTTTCATCTCTCTCTGGTAACTAAACAATGAGCGAGGAACACAATCCAGCCTCGTTTCCCCTCCATTCTTACATTCAGAATAAAAGAGTGACAATCAATCTGATGGTTTCCTCCGATTCATTCCAGCACTCACAAGTCGGTCTTTTCTCCCACCTTTCCCCTCGTTCCTGTTTTTGTTAATTAATCCTCGTCATGCATACAACACCTTCTCCTTTTCCTCTCCTTCTCCCGTTAACGCTCAGCCAGTCATTCATTCATCTCTCTCATTATTCTGCTCTCTTTATTCATTCATCCATCACATATCGCATTCCAGCCAGAACAGGGAAGTTACATAACCCCGGTGTTTACCTCTGCAGCAGAATGTCACAGGCCATTCTCATTTTGTCAGCTGTGTTTTTCTCTCACTGGGATCTGTCCTCGTTGTTTTGTTTCAGGGGTTTTAGTGTCAGTGGATCCAGCCTGCAGGTGCTGATGCACGATGTCGGACTTGTTTTGCTTTTTGGTCTTCCCTTCCCTGTTCAGCACAGTCGGAGAGCGAACTCGAAGGTTATGAAAGTCTGGTCTGCTTTTTATTCTCGAAAATCCTGCAGAGATGTCGGCTTGACTTTAACACCAAACTCAGCACGGTCTTCTGTTTCACTGTTAACCACTTGACACATCTCCTGTAGGAGCAGTTTCCAGCTGTTAAAGCTCACTCTGTTCTCTTCTCAGATTAGATTTAGTCTCTCTCAGAACGAGGGCTGGTGGGTCAGCCTGTGGGTATCCGGTGGGTAGGTTATCCCAGTTGAGCACTTTGAGGCGTCAGCGTCAGGACGAGCAGGTTGAGCAGCAGAGCCAGGGTATCGCCTGGGTGCATTCTGTGGCGTCCTCTGAACCGGTGTGTGTATCCTTGAATTAGTGTAGTGAGTGAGTAAGGTTGTCTCACTCTGCACTCTGCCTGTAAAAGTGCTGCAGTAAACATCCAGTGCTCCGCTCAAATATACCAGCTTCTGATGTAACCAAGCAACAACCCCAAGAGGACCAATGGGATGGGAGGGGCTGAAGTTGGGAGCCAATTGCAAAGAGGGAAATACTTCTGTGGGCCAATCAGGAGACAGAAAGAACAGAGGGGTTGATTTTTTTAGTCCACTCAGTTGTGACAATAGCTCAGCAGTTATTACAGCTGGCTCAGTGGGGCGAGTATCGATGTGCACACACATGCAATTGCACCACATGCACATTATCACGTACACACACCTGTTTCTTCTACATGAGACTAGGAATATAACGGCTGCCCTCCCTTCTTCAGCTTCTCAGACAGTTAATAATACGCCAAGTATTGATCAGAAAGGGGGAACGGGGAGAGACAGAGGAGGTTAACCCTAACGGACACATTGACGGACAACAAGAGAAGGACAGAAAGTGAGCGGTATCAATAAGGAAAGGGAGGAGAGGAGGATAACCAAATGTTCATTTCAGTTTTATCTGTGTGTGTGTGTGTACTGACGTAAGGGAACACGGATAATCATGAGCAGATCAAAACACTCAGATATCACCCCCAACAGAACTAGGTTAGTCTATTTGATTTAGAGTTGAGTGACAGCATGTTTTTGTGAATATCGTTTAAGAAAAGAAGGGGAAGCTATGAAGACAAAAACAAAATCATACACATTCATCCCTTCCCATTGAGAGACGACCGACTCTACCGACTGAGCCACAGCCTACCCATGAGACATCCTGCCAATCAGGGACGAACAAGAACTTTTCCATGACCCTTCTATATTCTAACATCCAACACAATAAGTGAGTGCTAAGTAATACCAAACTTTGGTATGGAGTAATAACCCAACAGCCGTCCTCACAGAGTTAAATGTGCATTCTGCTGCTCTTAAGTCCGGGTCACACTTCTCTAAACTTTACATAATTCCTTAAATCCCTCGAGGAATGAAGTAGAGGAGACCAAGCAATATAAGTTACACAACGTTTGTTCATGAATCATTTACCAGATTTTATTTAAGTTTGGAGTTACGTGAACTTCCTTGTATTTTTATCCAAACTCTTATCTCCGACCTTGACTGTACCGTCTGTGACAAACACAAAGGAAACGTGTTGACACGAGGAGGCAGCCAGCCGGGGTGACAATCAAAATCAATGTTGTTGTTTTTTTCCATGACGATTCAGGACCGTGAGTGCCCCGCTGAAAGCCAAATAGGACAGCGCTGCCGGGACGGTGGGTGAGAACTGATAGCACAAGTGGTGAGTTTGGCTATCTAGGTCATTTAGTATATCGTATTACATATTGTGCCAAGCAGTGACACCCAAGCCTCGAGAGAGAGAGAGAGAGGGGTGAGGAAAGCAGAGAAAGGAGGGCATGAAGTGAGACTAACTGATGGAAAGAGAGTGGGTGAAGAAGCCTGAGTGACGTCCACCATTGGTTTCTAAAGGGCTGTTTTGGAAGCCTATCCATGGCGGTCGCCATACTGGAAATGCTGACTCAATTAAGCTTTCAGCCCACCTCACCACAAGCTGAGACGGGCCGTAAGCCTCTTGAATGTCCTTTACAACACAGCCGCTTGTAGCAACCCCCAGTACAGTGTGTGTCGATAAAGACATTGACGGGGCGCCGTATGGCCTAGCAGTTATGTTGCTGGCCTCATGTACAGAAGCTGTGATCCTTGACGAAGCGGTCATGGGTTTTCCCCCTAACTCTCTCCTCCCAACACTTCCTGTCTCTCTTCAGCTGTCCTCTCCAATGAAGGCAAAAATGGCCCAAACTTGGATAAAGACATCAACTAATACGACCAAAATCATTTTTTGTACCAGACTGTAACTGGTTCATTTTTGCTTTTAAACTGACATTTTAATATGGGGTGTGTATGGGACTTCCTGGTCCTTCGGAGGTGGCCTCTAGTGGACACTTGAGGGACTGCAGTTTTTATCACTTCCTCATTGGCTTCATTGTTCAACACCTGAGGTTGCAGCTTGGTTTTCAGTAATACATACATGACTATACAGTAAAGTAGACGAGGACTTCTTCAAAAAAACAACCTTTAGGTTCATTCAGGGACGCTACAAATTGGATTCATCCATCAGCCGCCAAAGAGACGTTCATTTTTAATACAGCAAAAAAAATATATTATCCTTAAAGCAGCTGCTCTGGGGTTTCATCATTTTGTTTTAAAATCTGGTATATTTTATAAAACCCTTTCTGTTAACAAAACAGCTACCCAACGTAAAGAAGAGTATTTTAATTGGTCAAATAAGTGACTGCACATTCTCATGCATTATATTTACAATCAAAAATTCACAGTGTGCTACTTTGAATAAATTGCTTGTTTCCAAAAATGAACTATATATATACACTACGTGGTCTATCTGTTTGTGTGCCAATCTTAAAGCTGAGGTTGAAGTCATATAAGACATGAGAAGGTTTTTAAAGCAGGTCAAAGTATCACACATGACACTCCTGTACTGACCTATATAATGTGTTTATGTTTGTGTCTATGTATAACTCATGCAGACATGCAGTACACCTGTCACAGTTATGAAGTGTACGGGACAGGACACTTCTGATTTCACCTTTTTTTTTTGAATGCCTAACGGGAAGCCAACGTGTGCACGGTAACAAGAAAACGTTTTTATTGTGCACATCTCATGTCATGTTTTTTGACAGTGGTCATTTTTTGAGGTTGCTCACGACCAGCAAAACTTTCATACGAAAAAAACACTTGAAATCACGCAACAACATGAGCTGCATGCAGGA
>NC_083621.1:1864991-1969991 GCF_963584025.1 Labrus mixtus | reverse complement strand
ACGCCATCAGCTATGAATATGTTGATTATTTCTTGTCCAACATTACTGCAAACTTTGCAGATGTTTCGATCTCCATGCCCGTATCAGGCAGTTCTCCTCTAAGGTCAAACTGACCGTCGACCGTCGTGGCATGTCGTTCATATCCAAGGTTTTCCACTCCTTCCGGGTCTTTATTTGTCAGAAAACAACTTTAACAGGCGAGCACTAATCATCCATCAGTATATGATTTCATGATTCTGATCAGTCTGTGTGTGATGGTGAGGGATGCCTCTGTCGCTCTTTCACTGGGATCAGTGTGGACAAGTTTTCAGTTTTAGTCTTGCTAGCTTGTCAGCCCTTTGGTGACCTCATGAACTTTGGTCGTTTAGATTCATGACGGCAAACTAGACATTTTAAATAAGTCAAACAATGTTACCACAGCGAGGTGAAGCAAAATAGATCGACGTGACTTGCATGTATGAATTCTGCTGACAATGTTTTCCTTATTTAAAAAAGTGTTTCCTTTTAAGTAGGACATAAAAGAGCCGCATGCAGCTCAGGTCGAGTATCACCTGACAAAGAAAGCAAACATATTCTTTGTCACTGGAGCGATAAGACTAAATGTTTGTCGGCTCCAAATCAAACCAGAGGGCTCGAT
The DNA here is from genome assembly GCF_963584025.1 of Labrus mixtus. Lineage (NCBI taxonomy): Eukaryota > Metazoa > Chordata > Actinopteri > Labriformes > Labridae > Labrus > Labrus mixtus. Next base: position 1,969,354 of record NC_083621.1, on the reverse strand, counting down.
ATATTTAGCACATGAAACAGCTGTATTCTTTAGAGCTCTGGGTCTGTGGTATTTAGATGGTTTTGCGGTTTGGGCCGTGGTGGACTGAAGCGTAATCCCCCAGACCAGACACCAAGATCAAACAAGGTCAAACAGGAGGGACCACGGCTGCAGGCTGCCTTCAGTTAAAAGGGAATTAATACAAACTAAACCAATCACATGAGGCAGCCTGGCTGCCATGGTGCAATCTGAATAATTTACAGCATGTCACCCCCCCCCCCCCCCCACACACACACACACACACACACACACACACACACACACACACACACACACACACACACACACACACACACACACACACACACACACACACACACACACACACACACACACACACACACACACACACACACACACACACACACACACACACACACACACACACACACACACACACACACACACACACACACACACACACACACACACACACACACACACACACACACACACACACACACACACCTTAATCAGTGATGATTAAAGCTTTGCATGCACTCTGGACAACAGCTGCCACCGACTGTAAAGCCTTCCTCCATAAAACACAAACATACACACACAGAATCCTTCTGTGTTGCTCCACAGACGGAGTATTAACAACTAAACCACTTATCTCACCCTCCAAGAGAGGACACACACCACACAGCACACACGTGAACTCCGCTGTTATCTGTCATTACACGGTGTGTTGAACTCGGGGACAGCAGGGGTTAAAAAAGGGCGACAGCACCTGGCAGCAAAGTTTTTAAATGTTTGAATGAAGTAAACTGTGACACTGTGACTGACATAGAAACATGCTGAATGCGCTGGTCGTTCTGAGTCGTTGGTCCAGCTTCAGGACCCACCGCTAACTCCTTCGAGAAAAATCACGACCCACTGAAAACGGCAACACGACCCACTTAAGGGTCCCGACCCACCAGTTGAGAACCACTGGTTTAAATCATGTGAGCATGAGAGTGTGTGTGTATACTGTTAGAGACTGAGAGTGTGTGAGTGGATTATGGATTACTGTCTGTAATCATCTTAAAGGCCAGTAGGACACGGCTAGCAGCATGACGCTGACCATGACACGCACGCACGCACGCACGCACGCACGCACGCGCTCTTTAACCGATCTACTCTCATTAAGCGCCATCATCACACCTGTGCACAACCTTGAAGCCTTTTCACTTATGCACATATCTTCATGTTCCTGCAGGGGAGGTTGAACTACGGTCCTTCAGTCTGAGGGGAGGGAGGAGGTGCATTATATCCTGTGTATGTGAGCGTCTGCATGTTTGGTAATCAGCTACATAACATCAACAGGCCAGAATGCAAGAGTGGATTAAGACCTGTGAGGAGATTTTGAAAATGTTTGGATGTTAATTAAAGCTTTTTCAACATAATATGTGTAACATATCTGTCTTTCATATTTGCAGAAAAACTCCTGAGGAGCGGCATGTGTGAACGCAAACAGCCGAATCACTCTGACTTCAGGCTTTGTCTCAAGTCGTTACCTCTCTAAATGTTTCACCATCATCTTGGGATGACCCCGGATGAAGCATTTCGTTAGCGGTCTTGTGGTCATGTCTCACCTGACTGCGGGGCCTTCGTCAGTGTGTGTGTGTTGTGGTGAGTCAGAGGAGGATGGACCCTCGTCTCCGTCCTGAGGCAGCTCTTCACATTCGGCCTCACACCTCTCGTCATCCAGCAGCTCGGTGATCTAAAAGACGGGAACACGACAGGACACCAAAAGGTTACTTAAATAGATAAATTACTAATTTAATGTGAGGAGGGTTGAATGTGGAGACGCTGAACTCAAAACATTAAGTTACGGACAAATTCATTCTAAAAGTGGTGTTTTCATGATTGACAGGAAAAGGCTGTTTTCCCCGGCATTCAAACCGGAAACAACACGGCGGCTTCTGCGTAATATAAAATATACCTTTTTATACTCAACTCAACTTTATTTATAAAGCACTTTAAACACAACATAAAGTGCACATATCTGAAAGTAAAAGACAAGAACAACAACAATAAAAAAAGTGACAGTTAAGTCCAGTGTAACACAAGACTATCAGAGATATGGGTTTTTTTGCTTGACGGGTTACTGAAAATTAAAGGCAATTGAGTTTAAATATGTCTTAAGGCAAGTTTTAAAAACACCAATAGTGGGATGTCTGGGGGCAAAGAGTTCCACAGTTTTGGTCCTGCAGGAAATCTCATTCTGAAAGCTTTTGGTGCGAGATATCTGTGATGTAGTTTCTGAATCTTGACCAATTTGGCCTAAATAAAAAGTGTGTTTGACCTTCTTGGTGCACGCTCTGCTGTGATTGACAGCTGCTTGTTCGCGCCAAGGTGAACGACCACAAGCAGCTGGGAGACTAGGCGACAAGCGAGGTCTGGTGGTATGCATTGGAGCCGCACAGTCAGTCGGGGAAAGGCCTAATCCTATATTTTCCTTCTTTTTAAAAGTGGAGGCAAAGAGACAGTTTGATTCCCGCTGCATTAGAAGCATTTTGTGCATCTTTCATTTACACTGACCTTTGACATCCTCATGAGGAAGTCCAGCAAACAGGATAATCATAAGTGTGTTCATTTAACCAGAGCAGGATTATATTCATCCTGACAAAACTCTAAATAACTCAGTGAGCCCCTACACCGTCTTTGAGTAAAGTCTGAACCTCACTTTGACCTTCTGAATGTGTACAGATTAGATGTAACTCAGGACGGGATATTAATAACTCCACATCGTAATGCCAAAGATCATATAATATAAAAATTCCTCCTGGACACGAAGAAGCAGGAAAGATATCCAGTGAGAGAAATTCAAAGAAAGGTGTCGATATGTTTGTATATGCAGAATGTGTGTACATGTCAGGAACGAGATATGTCTGTTTGTTTCATAACACATCTTAATATAGACGGAGCTAACGTGTTACGCGTTGACACTGCAGATGAAATGGTAACCAGATAGAAAAATCCGCCCTTTAAAAAAAAAAAGAAAACGAGGGGGGGAGCAAGAAGGTTTTGCACATCGTTAGGAGGAAGAGACGTGGTGTTAGGTGATCGTTTTTATGTTGACTCCACAAAGTACCCATGAGTGATGGTTACAAAAGATGCAATGACGCAAAGAAGGCCAAACAAGGGGGGGGGGGGGGGGGGGCACAACCCTGTGAAAAATGTTTTCAGAGGTCTGAATCGATTGATCAATTGTCAGATAAAGTCTGAAATTTCTCCTGCAGCACAGCGGCTCCGTTTACATTAAGAAAGTTAAACACAAGGTGGGGCGCATGTGGCCGAGCTGTTAGGTGGCCCCCCTTTTACGAAGCCTTTAGTCCTCCAAGTGGGCGACCCGGGTTTGAGTCCGATCTGTGTTGGCTCCTTTCTTGAATAACATTCCCCACTCTCTCTCTCTCTCTGTCTCTCTGGTTTCCTGCTCTATCAGAATAAATGTGAAAAAGCAAAATAAATAAATTAAACTGTCTGCATGAGAACTTCAAATCATTTCATTGAATTTATCGAATCAGGACGTTGTCACCATGTCAGCGCTGAGCGTCAGAGTGAGTCTGCCGGAATTAGCACAACAGCTACATTTCATCTGTAGTCCGAAAGCTTACAATTACAGGTGACCTCTAAAAGACGGCACAAGGAGCAGCTCACAAACATTAAATTAACAAAGTGGACACATATTTACAGACTGCTCCTGCCCTAGGGGAAACTGAGAGGTCAAAGTAATAAATAGAGGCAGTGAAAAAACCTAGAGAGAGCCAGGAGGGAGAGGAGGAGGAGGAGGAGGAGGAGGAAGAGGAGGAGGAGGAGGAGGAAGAGGAGGAGGAGGAGGAGGAGGAGGAAGAGGAGGGGGAGGAAGAGGAGGAGGAGGAAGAGGAAGAGGAGGAGGGAGAGGAAGAGGAGGAGGAGGGAGAGGAGGAAGAGGAGGAGGAGGAAGAGGAGGAGAGGGAGAGGAGGACGAGGAGGGGGAGGAGGAGGAGGAGGAAGAGGAGGGGGAGGAAGAGGAGGAGGAGGAAGAGGAAGAGGAGGAGGGAGAGGAAGAGGAGGAGGAGGACGAGGAGGGAGAGGAGGAAGAGGAGGAAGAGGAGGAGGAGGAGGAAGAGGAGGAGGAGGACGAGGAGGGGGAGGAGGAGGAGGAGGAGGAAGAGGAAGAGGAAGAGGAGGAGGAGGAGGAAGAGGAGGAGGAGGAGGAGGAGGAGGAGGGGGAGGAAGAGGAGGAGGAGGAGGAGGGAGAGGAGGAAGAGGAGGAGGAGGAGGAGGAGGAGGAAGAGGAGGACGAGGACGAGGAGGGGGAGGAGGAGGAAGAGGAGGAGGAGGAAGAGGAGGAGGAGGAGGAAGAGGACGAGGATGAGGATGAGGAGGAGGACGAGGAGGAGGAGGAGGAGGGAGAGGAGGAGGAAGAGGGAGAGGGAGAGGAGGAGGAGGAGGAGGGAGAGGGGGAGGGATAGAGGGCAGAGTGTAATGAATCTGACTGTAAAGCAGATGGACGACAGGAAAAAAATAAATCAGAGGGGTGGTGGATGCTGGAGAGAGAGGAGGGAGGGGTAATAAACATGAAGACAGAAGTAAGTCATTACGATGCGGGGAGCTGACAGCATGTGAAACAAGCCTCTAACGTGGATCCTCGGGGTGGGGGTGGGGGGTGGGGGGGTTCTACAAAAGTGTAGAAACTGTTTGAGCACAGAGGGAATCAAATCGAGGTGTTCCTCACGCACTTTTCTGTAAAAACCTTTTTAGAAATACTCCGGACATTATCAGGGTCAAAAGGTCATGAAACAGAGCTGTCACCATGACACTGTCTTTTCTCTCTCTCTCGTTTGTTTGTCCTCGTTTCTACACTGCTTCCTCCTCGTCTTCTCAGCAGCCGCCCCATCTGCTTCTGTCACTGCGTCGTTGCTACGGTAACACCTCTGTTTCCCCTCAGCTCCGATTGGCTGTCGGGGAAATTCTTGCACCGTCACATGTGCAGACTGTGGAGGATGACTCATACTACTCTCCTCTGTGTGTGTGTGTGTGTGTGTGTGTGTGTGTGTGTGTGTGTGTGTGTGTGTGTGTGTGTGTGTGTGTGTGTGTGTGTGTGTGTGTGTGTGTGTGTGTGTGTGTGTGGTGATTAGGTAAAGAAGCCTCCTTTCAGAAAGCCTTAGTCCTCTGTTTTATCTGTTTTTCCTCATGACCTGAGCTTCTCAAATTGAATATTCCAGTAATAAATAAAGATCCCCGTCGGTGCACAGCAGAGCAGAGCTGCACGGTGATCTGCATTTTGACATGTAGGTGTCTGTAAAATGTTAACTTAATGACTAAACGGTGAGAAAAGCTGGGAAAGAACGATTTAACACCACACCCTCTCACGCCCCCTCGCAGAGCCCTTTCACACCTCCTCTACTGAGAGTGTTAAAAAAAACAAAAAAACAAACAAGTGGACTCTTGTGCTGCGTTATCAAGCTTATAGAAGCCTCTTGTTTTTACTCTCAGGGAGGCTACAAGTGTGAAGGGGGAATTCATTTCCACAAAATAAGTTCTGCGCGTGATGTAGAGAAATCCACTGTGCACATTTTTTTTTTTTTAATCACCCTCTTTCAAAGGCTCGACACATGGGCGGTGGAGTGGGCGGGGCAGACAGACCGCAGACTTTTTGATGATGACACATCTCCCAACGATCACCTCAGCTGCAGAAATATATTGAAACAACGACATGAGAAGCTTCTGTTCTAAAATGAGACACATGCAACACAATCGTTGCATTTACAGGAGGAACATACATACAGTCAGTGGATCTCTCTCTCTCTCTCTAATGTGCATCTCCCCCTCTCTATCTCTCTCTTGCAGCCATAAATAAAACTGTGCAGCCTGCCGACAAATGGACGACAACAAAGTCCAGGTGTTAAGGAGTGTTTATGCGAGGGAGAAAATACAACGCTTGCTTCCCTTTAAGGTGGATTTTGGCCATCACCAAGGCGGTGCAAATGCAGACAGAAAAAACTCCCCCCCCCCCGGTGTGTAGTTCTCAGGGAACTCCCTAGTGGATAGTCCCCAGAACTCTTAGGTCCCAAAACACCAATAATCAAGTACGATATGAGAAACGCCAAACGCCAACGTCTAATATCTTAAAGGATGAGAAGGTCATAGAGGTGGAAACATAACCCCCCAAATGTTTAATCCTGTAACAGAAGCGTCTGTGTTGTCCTGTGTACATCTTTGTGTATCAGAGCGGGTGAGAAGACAGGCCAGAGAGAGAAGCCCTGGAACAAAAGGTCTTGGCCTTGGCTCTGGTTTTAGCGGTCTGATCCGGAGTTTCGGACAGGAAAACAGAGAAAACAACAAGCCCTGCTGACATCATCAGTTGGACCGATGGCCGGGCCAAGAACACAGAACAATGACAGCCGACTGAGGCTGACATTACGAGTCTCAAACTGTGGCCTCCATCCGTGTTTTCCAAGGCTGCTTTGTACGTCTCCTTCCTTCTGATGTGAGATTCTTAAACCTAGGGACACTCAAGAGATCGTCACCCCATACAGAAGAAGCAGATTGCAAAGGTCTGAGTGCTGCTGTGCTGTTAAGACACTTTGATGTAAAGCTGGAGGGTTTCACTGTTTACACAGATTCTGTGCACAAGGGGGAAAATACAGAACAAGCCATGTATTCACAGCCAGTTTAACAACCGTTAAGTGAAGTTAGTTTTTCCACTGATAGACTGTCTGATGCAGAAAACTGACCTAAGCTCCTCAAAAAATCAAGATTATTTGACTGCTCCGGATAGGGGAAGCAGCGGACGAAGCAACAAGCAAGTCTGCCTATGATGCTTTGATGAGAATAACCCCGCCCCCAAGCCCCTTTTGTAAGCGCTTCTTTCTTGTAGTCCAGCAAGGAGTTTGAGCTACTCTGGAACGGGGTTTTTCTGGCCCAGAAGTCAGTTCTTTAGCTGTCGAAACACGAAGAACTGGTAATACTTTGGCTCTAAACCAACCCTCTGGTGGAAAAGCGGGTATATGTTTGGCTCATAACTAAAAATAGATGAGAGCTATTAAACTCAAATGAACACCTGTTTCCATTTTAACAGAGGCTACTGGGAGACAGTGAGGCTGCAAAAACAAAAAGCAAAAAAAGTATTTTAAAATAAACACTAAAGGAGGCCAAACATAAGCTCCAAAAAAAGGTCCAAACATTTGGAGATGTTGTCCTCTCTCTGTGTTCTTGCTCATTCTGCCTGGAACTGCTTCCTTCCTGCAGAACCTTTATGAAGAGAAGCCCTGTGGCCTAATGTTCCTGCAGCGAGTGGGTGGGCTGTGTGATCCGGCTCTCATCCTCTCACCTTCAAAATGTGTGAAAACCAGATTCTTCTGACATCCATACTCCCTTCAAATCACACACAAGATGCAAAGAAAAAAACATCAACAGAGCTTCAGAGCTGTATATGAAAAAAGTGTGAATTGTGGGTTTATGTGTTCATGCTACATCTCTCCTCCTACAGAGAAATATTTTCCTCCCATGGACTGTCCAACTAGACCATCACCTCCTGCTTAAATAACACTCAGAGGTTAGTGTATATGTTCTCACATTTAGCTGCTGCTGAACATGATGACATCGTCTGGTACATGTAACATTACTCCTCATCTTAATTAATGTCCAGAGTCCGGCTTCTTTACGCTGTGGTATCAGAGACATGGCTCGGCTCCAGAAACACTTCAATAAGTAACAGGACACATCCTGGTTCACGGATCTGCTGAGGGGACGTTAACATAACAGACGTGGACAAATAAGGCGGCCATTAAGAGACTTTAAGTAGATTAAGTAGACAGACAGTCGGACCGACACGGGGTCAGCAGGCCAGACGAGTTGGCAACATGCAGCTCGACTCACTTTGAGCCTCTAACTTCTTGAATCAAAGGTGAAGCAGACGGGTTTGAGTACATTGTGGATTTCTGAATTTGAAATCAGGATGAGGGAGCGAGGAGTTAGGAGAAAAACATGAAGTGACAGACGACACCAACACAAAATGATGTTAGAGACACGCTGCGACTGTCTCACACACACACACACACACACACACACACACACACACACACACACACTCACAACGCCAAACTACGACCACAGTGTCTGCAGAAAACAGGCTCGCGCTCACACTGACGGTGAGTTAAGTTTGGGGTTTTCTACAGTAGTTCATTTTGCAGGGAGAGTTATTCAGAGTGTAATAAATGAAAACTAAAAATGTGGGGCGCCCGGTGGACGAGTGGTTTGGGCGCCATGTGCAGAGGCTGAAGTCCTCCAAGCGGCCTGGGTTCAAACCCAACTAGAGATGCACAAATCCACTTTCCACATATAGAAGGAGCTGTTCCATCTCGTCTGAACGTCGTCATGGAGACGATTTGTGGGCACCTCTTCCAGTTCAGTCTGAAAATCTTCAAAGTGAGACTGTGCGAGCTGGGAATGCTTAAAGTGACCAACCATCTTGATCTGTGACGTTGATCGGCACCGTCAGTCCGATATCCAATATGTAAATATCGGACCTGATACCGATATAAGGTCGGATCGGTCCCATCTCTAAATCCAGCCTGTAGCTGCTTCCCCACACGTCATTCCCCCACTCTCTCTCTCTCTGTCCCTGATGTCCGACTCTATCCCAAAAATAAATCTTCAATAAATAAATGAAGGATGTGCTGCTTGTGTATGAGACGTCCTCCCTCTCTAACTGGTAATTAAATAGTTAAAGAATCACAACATGCATTCACATTTTTTCACAGAAAAGTTTCCCAGAAATGCTCCTTGACCTGAGCGAGGACGAGTCACGTCATTGCGTTCACATAGAAATGAGTCTGATTCCGAAACGGGATAAAAATGTTAAAATGTCATTTATGTAACATCTGAAAGAGGCTTAGAGAGCACAAGCCTTTGATCTCGCCTACAAGTCACGTTTTCTGTTCAGCAAAGCCCCAAAACACAGAGCTTATTATGATGGGACAATCTGCTTATGTTTCATGTTCATCACACACTGGTACAGCCGCGTTGCTCCATTTCAAAGAGCTGGGAGTCGAACAGAACGTGCTGCTTTCTAAAGCTGCAGGATGACGACCAGAATGCTTCTTACAAGGTGTGCATCCCGAGCAAATCAGGACGAGTTCTCCAAAATAAAACATGACATGAGCCTCTGAATTAGAGCATGACTCGGGCCCAAAGAATCCAGCCTGAACAGACCCGAGTCTGTGCATGTTCTCTCCGGCCAGTTTAATAAGTACGCTATTAAAATTATAGTTATAAGTCGTCTGAATGCTTTTCCCATTCCGATAGTTTGCTAATACTGCTTCCTTGTTGTCCCACCTGCTGCTTCACTGACCCTGTCCCCCGTCAGCTGCTACACAGTATACCGTTAGCTTGTGTTGATCTTTTGTGTGCGAGTGTGACTCCCGCTCCACGCTCGCTTCAGTTTCTGGGTTTGGTCCGCTCAGATCGAGTTCAGTGTGTCACTGTGGAAGACCTCAGTGACAGCTCAGGATGATGATGAGGGGGGAGTGTCACATAGACTTGGGTCAGTGCTTCTGCAAGGAGCACAGACTTTAGAGAGGCCAAGAAAGCATTAAGCATGGCCAGACGAAGCTCTAATTATGAATTTAAAAACAAATCCTGAGGTCGGGCCTCAGGTTCTGTAGGCCTCAGGTTCTGTAGGCCTCAGGTTCTGTAGGCCTCAGGTTCGGGTTGCAGACCTCTCCTCTGAATGCTCAAAGCCTGCTGAAATATTGTGTTCTTATTTCCTGATTTTTAAACGTTGTTCCCTTTCGGTCCAGATCTCTGTCTCTGCAACACTTCTTCAAACAAATACACCCACAGGTTTCCATCAACGCTGCAACACGTCTCAGCACAGTCTCGCTCTCACCTTAAGTTCAACTGAAACGACTCCCGTTTCCCCCAACAAACAAACCAAAAAAAAAACTGCTTTTCACAACTCCTCGTTACAGCCACGCACGCCCGAATCATGGAGTTTCAAGGTTCTGCCCGAACATGCCAGGACAAAAAACGACCGACTATGTCACTGCCTCCGCCTTTCATCCACTTTTCTGTTGAACTACATTTCCAACACTTTCACAAAAACCTAGTGAGAGACACATCCATGTGTACAAATTTAACTTTAAACGACAGCTGTTTGAACTCTGCTCTAACTGCAGAGGAAAGAATTAGCTAAATATGTTCTGACATTTTGAACTTATGGCGTTTTTAACCTAGTTGCTCTTAAGTCTTTTAGCGAGCTTAACTCAAGCGTGAAGCATGTTTGTCTCCTCAGTGAAAGCGTCCCCTTCATGAGGGTATGTTCGCACAGAGAGAGCCGTCCCCAGTGAAAGCAGGGGCTGGAGGTGTGAGAGTGGTTACATCATCACCAGCTTCTTTTCTTATCCTTCCCCTCCCTCGCTAACCACCTCCACCCCCCCTTCACTTCTTCTTCTTCTTCTCTGCACTCTCGCCATCTTGTCGCCCCATCGTCCTGGCTGCTTCTTCTTCTCCCTCCACCTCTGTAAACCACCCACCCTTGGTGCCCTCTCTCTTACATAACCCACATGGAGTAATGCAGAGATGATTCGTCTTAACACATTTTTCTTTCTGTCCCCGTCTGCTGGTTCCTCTCTGGCAGCTCTGCCTCGCTCTGTCTCTTAGTAATGTTATATTCTGATTCATAAAGGAAAATGAAGCCGGTATATTTGAAGACAAGAGGAGAGGAGAGAGACCAGGAAAGTAAAAAAAATCGCTGTAGCCCACTGCTGAGCTAAACTTCAATCGAATCAACTCTCTTCCAAAAGCCAGAGCTTTTTTTGGTTTCTCTCAAAGGAAAGTACGACAAAGTACGACTCCTGGGACTCAAGGTAACAAGCCAGCAGAAAAGGACTCAAAGGAAGGGGTTTATGAGACCAAACCAAAAAGATTTAAAGCAGACAGTTGAATGTTATTTAATAGATACTGCACATGCCGGACTGTCTACAGCAGGAGAGGGCAACTGGCAGCCCCAGGGCAACATGTGACCCCCCCCCCTCCTTCCTCAATGCGGCCCGCTAGTCCATTTCAAATTATCCTTAAATTGTAGAGGATATGACAAATCTGTTTCTCAACCTTAGTTGCCAATGCAACACCAAGCACTAACATCAAAGATTCAGAACTATTTGTATCATAGTTTGTTTGTTCTCTGGAATCTGTTTTGTTTTGTGAAATCAAAATGAGGCGATATAATTGGCTGTAAATGTTTCTGTTAAACTCTTTTTTTGAAGCATCACTAAATGCATTTGAGAAAAATAAAATATACAGAAATCATATTCCTTTCATTACACTGAAAAGTTGTGTGAATGCTGTAATTAGCTCATTAGATTTAGAAGAAAAATTAGCATTTGTGTTTAAAAATAGCGTCTTCACGGCGTGCTGCAGTGGTTAGCTCTGTCGCCTCACAGCGAAGAGGTTCCTGGTTTGAATCCCCGTCTGTCAGGAGCCTCTCTGTGTAGAGTCTGCATGTTCTCCTCGTTCATGTGTGGGTTCTCTCCGGGTTCTCCGGCTTCCTCCCACAGTCCAAACACATGCTCGTTAGGTTAACTGCTGACTCTGAATTGTCTGTAGGTGTGAATGTGAGTGTGGCTGGTTGTCTTGTCTCTATATATCAGCCCTGTGATTGGCTGGTGAACAGTCCAGGATGTAACCCCGCCTCTCACCCAATGACAGCTGGGATAAACAGTATAGATAATGGATGGATGGGTTTAAAAATATGAAGGATGATGCAGCATGCATAGAGAAGTGTAACTGAGAGGATCCTGTAGTTTGTAATAATCTGGACCTCTTGCAGTGAGAGTGAGATAATGTGCCCCCCCTCCCCTCCCCAAAGTGGTCTACAGCATGACGGTTTAACATTTAAACCTAATCTTTCTCCGCTCTGAAGGAGAATGTAATCTTAAAGGTGGAATCACAGCAGGAAGGCAACGCGAGATATAAATCAAGGCTTGTCTCTGAATAAAACTTTGTGTGTTATCTTGTAATAACAAAATGCAATCAGGTCGTTGTAACTTCAAATGTTGACAGCGTGATCCTCGGCCCAGTGGGGAGGTCGTGTTGCTGGGCAACAGGGGGAAATGGTGAGTAGGTACAAGAGGAATGTAGAGTTCAACACGTGGTGGGAAGAAAGTTTAAGATACAGTCAGCTTCAGTTATTGTGTTTGGTATGTGTGCTCGTGTCTGAGGGTGTGTCTGGGTGGGGTTCTTCTAGAAATATCTTAACTTTCTATTCAGTAACATGAGGCATTACAAAACAAAAGCTGGACGAGAAAGAGCAGCTGAGTATTGTTGTGAGGAGGCCTGACGTGCTGCACTTCATTTCTAAACCTCAGCTTGAAGGGCTTGAATCTCACTTTCAGAAAACAGGAAATCTTGCCTTGTTAGATTTTTCTGTATCACCAGAGCAGATACAGAATAAATAAGATATACTGAATGTTATTTGATCTTCTCTTTGGTTTGTTATCATAACTTTTAAATAATCTCTTTTTAATCTTTCTGTTTCCTTTGGTCGTGATGCTTCTGATGTCTTGCGTGACGCCCTTTGAATTGTTATCTATCGATAGTTTTGCCCTCACCTTAAAAGTTTAATATGTCGAATGTTTACACTAAAATATCTAAATTATTAAAAAATGACTCAATTTATGTTTTATATTTTAGTTGTTGTTGTTGAGTTCTTACATTAACTCATATTTCAAACAGTTATCAAAGCCAGAGAAAGCTGTAACGGACTATCAAATGAGGCAGCCGCCATGACAGACCGAACAGGTTAACCGTTGCCATGGAAACACTGAATTCTACGTCTGAGCCGCTGCATAAGGAAGCGTGAGCTGCTGTGATAAAAACACGTCATGTAAATTATACTCGGATACATTAGCTCGTCTATAAACATATTCTCTTCCTCAGGTCGGTTTCACCCGGTCATCATGACTACGGTCAACTCGGAGGTCGTTTTCTTCAGGGGGTGAGTAGCAGAGAGAATCACTCCCATGATTCCCCGCTAGCCTCGACTTCTTCTTTTGTTATTGTTTTGATTGAGAGCCCCCTGGTGGTGGAGTCTACATCCTGTGCGTTCAGTGTAATATGAAGTACATGACAACACAGCGGCGTGCAGGTACCTGTTCATTGATGGAGCTGTAGTCGTTGGTGGTGGAGACGTCATCGTCCTCAGAGTCGAACAGGCCCTCCTGGTTGTCCAGCAGCTCAGCGAGGACTCTGCTGACGGACTCCTGGTCTCGAAGGTCCTCCGCTTCTGTTGACAGACTGCAAACGGGATAGAAGACAGGATTACGCCGTGTTTGTTATCGTCGAAGGTTAAATAACGACAACAGCTGAATAAAGACGTTTGTGTCTATGAGTGTGTCTCTGTGTGTTTATGGTAGAAAAAGATTGATGGACTAAGTCTCAGTGACATCATCCACCGCTTTATGAGGAGGCATTTTGAAGCCAAACGACGGCGGTTGCCATTTTGGAAACTCTTGTCTCAAACTACAAACGACCTGACAGCTCATATGGTCTTTGCTATGTGCAGTAGTTGTGACTCTCCATCGTAATCAGAAGACAGGTGTCTTACTGGAAGATGTCTGGACCGAAGACAGCGGCCAGCGTCCCGATGTTCCAGCTCTCCTGCTGGAGCGACGCCACGCTGGCCAGGAAGCGGCACAGGAAGCGCAGCAGTCCGTAGTTGAGCTGGGGAAGCTGCTGCAGGAGGTACTTCAGGTTTCTGCACAGCTCCTCTTCATTGCTGTAATCTGCAGATGATAAAGAGTACAACACGGGTTAAGATTAGTTTACAGTGAATGAATCTTACTAGCTGTTCTTTTTTTATGTTCATTTTTCGGGCTGTGTGTGCGTCTTTATTTTTTGGGCAGGTTAGCGGTTGAGTCGGAAATCGGGAAGACAGAGAGACATGCAAGAGGAGCCACAGGTCGGATTTGAACCCGGGCCTCCCGCTTCAAAGACTACAACCTCTGTACATGGGGCATGCGACATAACCACTAGGCCACCAGTGCTGCAGCAAAACAACATGTTTTCATCATTGCCATTACAACTCAAACACTACAAACACGTCTAAATGTTTCAGCAGAAGTCCATTTTATCCGTATTATTTTGAGGTGATGAGGAGTGAATTTCAGGTCATCACGTCCTTTCTGTTCCTTCTCAGTTGAACTAGAACGCTTTTTTTAATTTTTTTTATCAGTGCTACATATGCAGACACAGCTGACATGCAGAAGGCGTACAATCCTCTGGGAGAAGTGACATCAGGTGATATTAGAGAGGAAGAATGTACAAAATGATAATCCTTGCAGGAGTACAGTTGAGCCATTTTCAGATGTCATACATTTATGAAATGAATGACGGGACACGCTAACCCTTCCTCCCCCCAAGGCTGTAATCTGCATGGCGGCAACAAGAACAAGCATTATAATGAAAAGGGGATTCAAACAGATTATCTGTGTGAGAATCCGAGTCAGAAGGGGACACGGGGGAAACTGAAACAGAGCAAATATGAAAGCAGGAGAATTATGAAAGTAAGCTTGTCTGATGAACACGGTTTAACCCACCGCTTCATTCGATGACTGACTGAGGATCAAAATGATATATAACACATTCAAAGAGTAAAATGTAAAGTGTATAACAACAAAAAAATTAAAGAAGAATGGCGTCTGCGGCGGCGGAGCAGCAGTCCCCTGTCACACACCTTGGTGCAGCTGTAGTATGTGTCCCTGTATGGATGTCGGGATGACGGGCTCAGGAAGCTCCTGCAGGAAGAGTCGGAGCAGACTGACAGCTGACGCCAGGTCCGCCTCCTTCTCTAGCTCCACCTCTTCTCCACTGTCGTAACGCTGGCGCAGCCAATCCACGCGCTCTGCGTTGCCATTTACCAGGAAGAGCCCCTCCAGATCCAGATGACCTGTCGACGCAGACGGCGTGAAGTCAAAGTTAGAAATATTTTTTAAAAAACACCCAGTATTTTATTCCTATGATGACAACATCTGTGAGGTCGAGTGTTTACAAACGCACATGTGTCCTTAACTTCTCCGTTATCAGCAGAACACTGCCTGACTGACTGCTGTCGCTCCCATGTGTTCCCTGAGTGTTTACGAGATTCAGAGGATAACCCAACAGCACAGCGTCTTCCTCCTTTACATAACCAGCTATCTGTCGATCTGGTGTCATGGTAAGTTTGTGCCCTCAAGCTCTTGTAATGCATTTTGTTTGTGTGTTACCGCTGACAGCTCCTCTAACATCTACTGGTCACATTTACACAAATTCAAATCAACATGATGTTTGTGTTAGAGCCCGACCGATTAATCGGAACCTCTTTTCCAAGGGAGACCTGACCGAGACAGGCAGCGGCAAAAACAAAAAAGTGAGACAAAGTACGATTTACAAAAAAAACACTAACATCTGCATCAAAAAAAGAAAAAACAGGGGCGCTGGTGGCGCAGTGGTTAGTGCGCTCGCCCCATGTATGGAAGCTGTAGTCCTCCAAGCGGGCGGCCACAGGTTCGAATCCGACCTGTGGCTCCTTTCCCGCATGTCGTTCCCTACTTTCTCTCCCTGATTTCCAACTCAAACCACTGTCCTAGCTCTCCATTAGAGGTACAAAAAGCCCAAAAGTAAATCTTAAAGAATAAAAAATAAAAATCTATGAGTCAAATCTGGGAGTCAGTGGCTAAAAGCATCGACATCCTGTAGGATCTGTTTCCAGGTCTTTCATTGTAAAGACTCCAGCTCTTTGAGTTTAAAGTCGTTCTGCTCACAGATTCCAGGCTGAGGGGGCAGAACACCTAAAAGCCCTTTTCCCAGTTTCTGTCCGAGCGTGTTACACAGCTGTGCATCAACCAATGAAGACAAACCCTGATAGACGGTGTCGGCCCTTTCTGTCAGAGATGACACAGCTTTGGTCCGACACATTTTCAGCGCTCACCCTAACACCCGATTATCTGCAGAATTCCTGTTTTAATCAGACTGCTCTTATAAAACCTGGGACATCAAACACAAATCAGACGAGAGAGATTAAGCTCTTTCACTGGCTGAATAACTTCTGCACTGGCAGCAGCACTCGGAGCGAAGCCGGGGAGGATTAGAGGGGGTTGTTACATAACCTCAAATGGTCAAGCAGCCCCTAGGACACACATACCATCAGCCTGCTTCACTGGTCACTTGAAGGGACTTGAGGTGAAGTGGTGGTTGGAAATAATTCCACTGACTTGACCGGTTTTACAAGAAAGTTACCTAACTGTGTACTCAAGAAAAGCTAGCTCATCTGTTGTCAAACGTGTCTCTTCATGTGTTACTTTTTATGTTTTACAACACTAGAGCATTTTATATCATCCATCCAAAACTTCTTATGATACTTTGTGTAATATGAAAACTTATCCTGTATGCTCATCATAGTCCTGATGCCTTGAAATCTTTAAAACCGAGAAAGAAAGAGTCCTGTATTAAAGTTAAAGAGTGACCAGCAGAGTCGGGCTCGCAAGCTAGGAGTCTGTGCTTCACAACTTTCACTGCAGGCCGAGAGCTCGACCACCGTCCTGTAGCGAGTAGGAGAACAAACTCCACAAAGAGAAAACAGACGGAGC
The DNA here is from genome assembly GCF_963584025.1 of Labrus mixtus. NCBI lineage: Eukaryota > Metazoa > Chordata > Actinopteri > Labriformes > Labridae > Labrus > Labrus mixtus. Next base: position 1,952,717 of record NC_083621.1, on the reverse strand, counting down.
TAAAAGAGCGACACAGAAACTGAACGTTGTAGACTTCACTGAACACTGCTTTTTTTTCATTATATGGTGGCTGTTTGTAAAGCGACCAAACACTAAGTCAATAAACTACATGAATGGGAATTGCCATGATTGTGCAGTTTTGCCTAATATACGACACAAAGTTGTTTTGCAGAGGTCAGAGATAATCCCTTTTTCTTTCAGGTTCAAGAGAAGCGAATAAAACGGTTTTGTGTCAAGCAGAGGACGTGTGGCTAAAGCCCCGTTTCCACCAAGCGGCCCGGTTTGGATCAGTACAGTTTGGTATATTAACATTGATCTTGCTTGTGTTTCCACAGCCACTTACTTGGTGGGAGTTAGCTGGATGCCGTGTCAGCTACTTTATTGAGTGACATCATAGCTGCATAACAAGGTGTAGACCACCAATAAATTCAACGAAGAAGAAGAAAAATGGCAACAATGAATATCCAGTATTTTGTGTTCTTTCTTCTCGGCATGAGGCTGTTTAGCTCAAGAAGAAGACAAACTTTCTTGGAGAGAGAAATTAAAACTCACTCAAAATCCACAGGATATCTAAACATGGCGTGTCTTGGGTTTGACCTTTATCAACACTGTCACACAGGACGTGAAGCTATGTCGACCAATGGACGGCAAGGGACTGCTGTGGGTCTAGCTGCAGTCTTTAGGGTCGGAGTGGTACGCTTGGCATCCCAAGAGAAGGGAAGCAAAAAAGTAGGACAGTACAGATTGGTTATTTTGGTACCATTCCCAACGTTTGACAGTAGAAACGCCAATTAATGCGTATCGTATCGTACTGTACAAACCAAACCCAACTGACCCCGAGCACTTGGTGGAGACTGGGATTAAATGAAACTCAACAGAACTGGTACTAAAGATGGTGTGTAGCCAGTCGAATGTAACACTATGAGGACTCCGTTCTTTAAAGAAAACTTGACTTTGGCTGGTGAAAGCGTCTCATTTTTTATACCTTTCAGAGCAAAATGTCCAAACTGCCAACCTGCTCTCATGAAGATAATGATGTAACAGTGCAGTTCCTGCTCTGTGAGTCTTGACAGGAAATGTTTTAAGGGGGTGGATATGGGAAAGACCTGGGGCCAGGGCTTTTGTTAGGTCCCACTCTCCTCCAAGCTGAGCTGTTCTGTTTTCACAAGAGCTGTTATGTAACGGAGAAGGAAGCGGACCGTGGAGCTGTCTGCCGGTGCATCCAGAGTTCACCTTATCACATAAACTGGATCTCCACTGCTGACATATTTTGGTTTTTATCGTGATGCAAGAGCAGTCACGGCGGGGCAACAGCAGCGGGGCGTTATTGGGAAACTAAAACATTACAGAGTGCTATCAGATGTACCTCAGAAGTATGAACTCAGGAATGATAAATGGGAGAGGTCACCGAGGAATTCAAATTATTGATGTGCAAAAGTGCAATAAAAGTGAGCTAAAAATGGTGTTGGTGATCGTATTCCTGCTCTCCCATTCAGTGTGACGTAATGCGCAATCACCTGCACAAATCGCAGGGGAACTCTACATTGATATAGTTATGACGTCTCTTTTCACTCACCGTGCTCCTCGATGTATTCCACGATGCGCTTCACCAGTGCAGGAACCTCATGGCCGCTGATTGTGTGCGTGCGTGTCACCTCCTCCAAAGGAACGCCAAAAACCCGCGTGGTGCCGGCTGAGCTCCCACCCTCATTGCCTGGCAACGGAGACACGCTCTTCCTCATGGCCTCCACCTCCTCCTCACCACAGCCCCGCCAAGACCTCACGTCTTCAGGAGGAAACATTCAAGAAAGGGGAGAAGAAGAAGAAGACCAAAAAGTGAGATGTAGTCATTTTACAGAATAACCACGGGCAGGGAGTGACAAGTGATTTAACAGCCATCAGTGCACGCTCTGCCTCTGTCGGTCACAAACAAACAAAAAGGAACACACACACACACACGTTCAGGAGTAGCTGGTTTAGACTCTGCTGCACAACTTTGAAACCTCCCCTTCTAAAAAAAAAAAGTAGAGAAGGAGGAGGAGGCCTTTACACCTCGTCCTCTGGGGAGGAGGAGGAACAGGTGGAGGAGGAGTGACTGGTTTAGTCCCCTCTGTGTCCATTCTCCTACGATCACAGCAGGTGCATGCAACTGTTTCTTAAAGCATCAGATTCAGACAATAACGGTCACACGTCTTTCTATAATTGGCTGAATCAGGGTTTGTATTTAGAGGAGCAGCTGGTGTTTTAAAATGTTGACTTTTACAAATTAAGGATCTATTTTAGCGGGATGATGCATACGGAAACACAGATTTAAGACTTGTGTTTTTAAATGACATAAACGTGATTCAGTTTGGGAGAAAGTCTTGTTATCCGTTGCATAATCGTCATTCAAAAGGTCACTACTTAAAATAAATTCCCATCCCTGCAGCAAGGTTCTTTGTCGTCATCTCGCCTTGGCGCTCATGCAAAGGGGGAGGATGTCGCGGGCAGCAGAATGGAAATCAATGGAAATCAATGCAAAGCAAAGAAAATCAAGAATTTGCAACGATTTGTAGTTCAGCCTTAAGACTCTGGAGACGGTGGCGGGTTGGTGAGTAATCTGGATCCAAACGGCGGCAGATGGCGTCGCTTTTACTCAGGAGGGAGAAGGATCATCCCTAAGTGTTTATTTAGAATAAAACAAGCTTTTTGATGCTTCAAGATCTCGCACATAAAAACACATGCAGGAAGATGTCTTAACAGAAGACACTTAGGCAGACAGAGAGAGCGTGATGGTGTGGTCAGATAAGATTCTTCTGGCTTCCTCTCAGACCTCTCATAACAGGTTTGAAACCAGTCTGGTTGAGAGGCGACGACTCTACCAACTGAGCCACAGCCGCCCGACCCTTCGCTTTTTGTAAAGTGTATGGAAATTACTTTTGCAATGATTCAGCCTAGTATAAATCTGCAAAGGAGACTCTAATTAATTAACTAAAATAAAAATGTTTCTGTGAGTGAGTATGGCAAAGAGCATGTCAGTATTTTCTTAAAGAGACTAAATCAGAAAGTGTGTGTGAGTGTGTGTTTTGTCTTTGCACTGTTCCTTGTGTGTACTCACCGTGTAGCAGTGAAAGTGTGTCCTATCCTCTCCTCCTCTGACCAGTGAACCGCTGAACCATCTAGGGCTGCTTCAGGTTGTGGCAGAAGATGAGCCGGTAGTTCCTCATTGACGGACCGCTAATCCCTCTTGCAGGATTCCTTTCTAGCTTCACTGAGGAGAGACAGAGAGAAAAAAGAGAGTTTGTTAAAGGAACAATATGTAACCGTCACACCTAGTGTTTAAAATGGGTACTACAGTCAAAATTCAAAACATTAGAGAGAGCTGTCATCCCTGCGTCGTCCTCTCTAGAGTTTTCAACCTTTTCCATTCTGATCCTGTATTTGATCATACCTATAAACCCCTCTATTTCAGCCCTGCTCAGAACAGGCTGTTTCTGTGTCTGTACCTTTAAATCTAAATGAGCTGTGACCACGCCCCCTCTCTGGAAGGGCTTGGGTGGCTCGGGCTTTCTCGCTCCATGTCCTATTGTTTACGGTGAGAAGGCAGACTCAGAGGGCAGAACAAACACCTAGCTGTGGGAGTGTCACCCACCTGGGGGAGGGGCTACTGCCCTTTGTGATGTCATGAAGGGAAAATCTCCAATCAGCCTGTTTGAGCACACATTTTCTGAAAAGTGGAGCAGGCAGAAGACGGAGAGGATGGACTTTTCTCATCATTGGGGGGTTTGTAGACAGACTAGAGACACATGTTAGAGTTAGAGAAACAGGGTGACTACCGGTTTCTGTTTTTACTTTCACAAACTTCATGATAAAACCAATTAAAGCCCGTCAATTTGCCGGTCTTTTAAGGTTTTGCATCTCCTTAAGCAGGATGAGGGAAGCTTAAGGCAGTTAAGGTCATTTTTTGTGCATTTAATTTTCCTCTAAACTTCTTGGTCTGCTTTCCACCTCCTTCATTTTTCTCTCCCTTTGTATTTGCATGTCCTCCCTTCTCTCTTTCCTCATCTTCTAGATTTAAGGCATGAGATGAAGGGTTCTCCAAGAGTCTGCTGGAGGCCAGGACTAATCATCATAATTAAACTGACTACGGTGAAGCTAGGAAGCTGTGCCAGCCTGTGTGTGTGTGTATTTGTGTCTGGGTGTGTGTCTTGCATGTCCGTGCATGCTCGTGTGAAGTAGGATGCGAACAAAATGTCACTTTGAATCTGTGTGTGTGTCAAGTGTGTCCCTGCTAATTGCTGCCACCTCAGTATGTGTGTCACTGGCAGTTTCAGCAGGATCCATGTGAGGCGCGTTCTGTCCATGCAGTTCTTCAATGTAAGGCTGCGTTTAAGATATTTTAAATAGTATATGTTGAAAATTAATAAATCAATCAATAACCACTATTCTGTGATAGCCATCCTTTAAATTCCATCTTGAATCATGGGAGCACAAAACAAAACTGCCAAACAATTTCTGAAATTTCTACAAAAGTGAACTCATGCACCTGGTTTCACATTGGCAGGATTTTCACCCAATCTCCTCCAAGAACAATTCTTTCTTCTCTGCAAGAGTCGGTGTGGCCTGTTAGATCCCCCTCCCCTCTTACTTTTCTGTCATTCCTCCTCTTCCTGCATGTTACACAAGCCATCCAACCTAGTTAGACGCTTTGCATCACCTCTACGTCAACAGCATCCCCTCTACGTCAATGAGAAGGAGGGATGTCTTTCACTGAACATTCCCCGTATGTATTCTAACGTCTCTGCAGGTCGCTCTCTCTCTCTCTCCAAAAAAAACAGCCTCTTACCTCAATCGATAGAGACTTTGGTGCCATCCTTCAGAAATTCTATTTTTATAACACTTAATCCCAGCAGGACTCAAGGCTTCTCAAACATGATGAATAAGAAAATATCATTTTAAAGAGTTTTTGTAACCACCACAAGGACGTAAAATCCTGCACCGTGGCATGAAAGCTGAAATCTCAGTGCTTAAAGCATTTCAGATACAATGAAAAGGCTTTCTTGTCTATTCCAGGTACTTACAATCTGGTGACGTTTAGCCTTCAATCTAAATGTCCCGAAGGCATAAAGGGGGGACGAAGTGATCTCTCCCCTGTACCATTTTAGGAGGTAGTAACAGAGGTGTAACAGGGGCAAGACAGGATCTGTGGAGCCAGCGGGGGAGCACAGTGCTGGCTGTGTGTGTGTGTGCATGTCTAACTATGTGTGTGTGTATGTGGTGCTCCCGTTGTGCTGTGCTCTCTCCTGCTTCTGCAACGCAGTCAACAATGTGAACACAAAGACTGGGACACCAATATTATGAATTAATATGAATGTACAAGGCGTAATGTCGGCAGAGCTTTGTAACAGCACTGTAGCTGAATTGCATTAATAAAAGGGCTTGTTTCTCAATCACAAAGTTACCTGCAAAAGAACCGCTAAATGTCAGAATTAAAGGTAGACTTATTGAACGAGTAACAGAGGAGAAGTATCTTGGGGAGTAGAGTTAGATTCTCAATTACATTTACAAGCCATGTCAAAAAGATTTGTTCAAGGATTAAGGCTAATCTTATCTGTTTCAAGATGATAAGACACTCAACCATGCCTTTATGTTTTTACATATGACCATGATATTCTCACATCCTGTCCTCTGGTTTAACCGCCCGAGACAACCAGTCAGGAATTAAAGAGCCTCAACCATCAGGCCTTCAAAATTCTGTCCAAACAAAAAACAAATAGTACACCATCACTGCCGCATTTTAAGTCAATACAAGATTCTATGTTTGGCAAATGTTATTGACTTCCATTATGTACAGCTTGTGTTCAAATGTTTAAACAGACTTACTCTGCAGACTTTCTGCAAGAGACTACGATACGATACATATGGTGATATACATTTATTTTGGATAATGACCATGTCCTACACAGATTTCACTACAACAGCTGCTCTATGGTTGGGAATAACAACAGAAGCAAAAGGATCTTAAAACATTTGAATTCATGTCCTCAGAGATCCTAGAAATACATTTAAATATTTTAATCCCAGAGCTATGGCTAAAGGTCTTGACACACCAAGCAGACGGCAAAGAACTAGTGGCAACCAAGGCCGCCTCACGTCTTCTTTTGTCCTGGCCAAGACTATACTCTAATACGCGGGTTGAGCGTTTACTACAGCGCGTATAGTCACCCCCCAAAGGCCCATTCTGAGCCAGGAAAAACCCTGCTATGTATACTGCATCTGTTCCTAACAAATAAACTATAAATCCAGGATAGGTCCAAAAAGGAGTAAGACCTCAGCAGTGAAAGAACCGTGCTAAAGTTACTGAGCTGAACAGAAAAAAAAACGTCTTCAAGGTAGGTTGAATATTTTGCTGCCTTAAATGGGCCTAACTCTGCTCGCCACCTCCGTTGTTTTTGGTCAATGGGTATTATAGTAAGCCTCACTTTGTTTCCTCTTGCACGCTACGAGGTTCTTTCAGAGGGTTTCTTAGCAGAGTTCACTTCAGATGTGTCCATTTATACATTATATGAGTCACAGGTACACTAATATGATCATATGTAGGCAGAAGAGACTGCTCTGCTCGTGTGGAGGAAGCTTCCACCCTTTTTAGCTTGAATCATTTTAAATTAAGTCCAGGCTATCCCCTCAGTACACAAGCCGGTGTGTCCAGGCCTTCAAGCTACCATCAATTTGGTTTGGTTCAATTTTTAACTTAAAATTCCACTCATACAGCTTCTTTAACCTAAAGTAGGAATAAATGTGGATAAAATGTTGACGACCTTTTAGATATAATACTTTAAAGGTCACATATTCTCCTCCTCTTCAACCAGTTTTAATAAGTCTCAGAGCTCCTCAAAACATGTGTGTGAAGTGTCTTGTTCTAAATCCACTCTGATCCTGTATTTGATCATGTCTATAAACCCCTCTGTTTCAGCCCTGCTCAGAACAGGCTGTTTCTGTGTCTGTACCTTTAAATATGTAAATGAGCTGTGTCTGACCACGCCCCCTCTCTGGAAGGGCTTGGGTGGCTCTGGCTTTCTCGCTCCATGTCCTATTGTTTACAGTGAGAAGGCAGACTCAGAGGGCAGAACAAACACCTAGCTGTGGGAGTGTCACCCACCTGGGGGAGGGGCTACTGCCCTTTGTGATGTCATGAAGGGAAAATCTCCAAACGGCCTGTTTGAGCACACATTTTCTGAAAAGTGGAGCAGGCAAAAGGCTCATTATTGGGGGTGTGTGTAGACAGACTGGGGACACATATTTGTATTTTGCAGAATATGTGACCTTTAAACTCTTTCAGTGAATTTCAGTGAGAAGTTGCATACTTCAAATGCCTTTTATGGGATAGACTTTCATATTGTTATTGGATATTTATATTGAATCATGTGATATCTGCCTGTGCAAAAGTGCATTCCCTTTATTGACAACAAAAATGAAGCCTGGAAATGTCAAGTTTTTGTATGATGTTGCAGGTTGAAGGTCTGGACCATTTTCACATTTTGGCCACTTCTTATTAAAAACCAGGGTTTTGGGAGTCCTCTAAAGGCATTCCTGAGCCTCTAGTCTTTCTAAAACTAACTGAACTGGCACTGCTCGGTGCTAAGCCTCTTTAAAAGCCAGAAGAAATCCCACTTTTGGCGCTGAAGTTCTTGTATTAGTTCAGAGTCTTACTGCTGAAACCCAAAAAACCTCAACGACTAAAGGGAGTCATAACACACAAGCTTCAAGTGACAGATGAGGACAATGACACCTGGAGATTGGGGAACTCAATGTTCCCAAAGCAGTGCCTCGTCTGTCGTGAAAACTGACCCTAAAAGGCCTCTGTAGTGAATACTGCCAGTAATGCAACGGTCTAGAAGAGCTCTGTCTGTGTTTCGTTCTGTCCGTGTGGGTGTGTTAATCCCAGATATCATGCTTGACAACCTTCTGCTCAACAAAGAGGGACATTGTTTGAGGCGGAAACAGAGAAAGTTAAGACGCAAAGAGTGTGAGAGAAAGAGCGATGTGAAGGAGAGAAATGGACCGACGGATAATCGACCCAAAGAAAGTGTAAGGAAAACCCTGATGAGAGAACAAACATGTAGACTCAAGTTCAAGCACTTTCAAAGTTCCTCAACCTAAACTTCATGGACTCCTGAATCTTTATAATCACATCTACTCTAAGCTGTTAGGGCCTTGTGATTCCAACGCTGCTCAAAACATGGCGGGAATCAAAACCTTAAGACAATGAAAATGGAATCAACTGGAAAACACAGAATGAGAGATTTGGTGAAAGGTGGTTTATGAAAAAAATCAGTGTTTTTTTCCCGACCAATCAAAGTGTTTTTCACAGCACCTGAGCTTAACGAATGGATTAAAACTGTGACCAAAAGTTAATCAGAAGGCACTTGGAAACAAGTCTATCTGGACTCTTTAGCAACAGTTCTAGCACAGCGGCAGCAGGAGATTAAAAAGAGGTTACTGTATATCAGATTTCAGTTATGTTTCTAAAAGCGGAACCTGGTGCGGCACACATCTAAAGACGAAGCACGCTCTGTGGTCTGCAGGGTGGCAGCAGTTAAAGCCTTAATGTCCTTTAACAGAAAGGTCACAGCTTCACCTCCTGCAGTACAGTCTGACATGCTGAAGTGTGCGTCTAACCCGAGTGCTGGTAATCGACTTCAGACTAAAGCAGGATATATTTAAGGACGAGATAACCAGATACAAACTCCTCACATGAACTTTAAGTTAAGAAATAAACATCTCAGATTTAGGTAAATCTGAAAACAGACGCCATGTTCTTATGAATCTGTGATCAGCTGACTCTGTTCCTTCAAAACAAAGTGCACGACCTAAAAAGACGATTCAATATTCACAAGTTGGTTTTAAATAATCCACCAGATGTCCTCCAACTTGCATCACGTTGTGAACCACCAAAAGTAAGAGAGATCAAAGCAGCTGAAGGCCGAACGGTCAATCATCACCAGTCATGATCAAATAAAAATCAAGTATGAAGTGACAGACAGGAAGGTCGGACAGCAGGGAATCAAACGTTAAAATCTATGAGATCTCTACATCAAAGTCTAAGAACCACAGGGGGTCCAAAAAATTAATCTATCCAAGAATATTACATCTTCACCAGTTGCATGAGCTGAACACAAAATACAAATAATATAATGACATCGCCTCTTTGCGTTATTGCATCATGGAGCTGTGACGGTATGAGATGATCGGTCTTCCGGGTCATAGTGTAGTTCTGTTTCAGCAGCAGTGGAGCAGAGCAGTGGGAACTACAAAGATCATAATCCTTTGGGCCCCGCTCACTCCCTCTGTTCAAAATCTTACAGGTTAAACCAGAAAGGAGCCCGCTGAGATCCGATCTCTGACCTCCACAGAACAATAAGGAGGAAGTACCAACGCCTTCGGTATTCTACTATCGTGTTGTGACTGGTTTCATTTTTCACACACAGCACATCTGGTGACCCCGGCATAACTCTGTGGTAATGTGCGGTACGAGCGTGACTTGTCACACCAGTGAACCGAGATGCTTATCTGCTTCTCCTCAGATGGAATGACAAACGACCCGTCACCCTGTGGCACTTTTTAACTCTGCATTTCCTCTAATGAGGTTTAAAGAGAAATAGTTTCAGAAGTCAGTCATGTTTCACACACAAATAGAACACAACGACAGAAATGAATACCTGCCCGGTTTACAGGATGTGCGCAAGAAAGTCGACGACACAATGAAATGTCTTTGTCCTTGCTAGTCAGCAAATTTATTGGTCCAGCCATCCATCCATTTTCTTCCGCTTATGCAAGGTCGGGTTGCGGTGGTAGCAGGCTCAGTAAGTCAACCCAGACTTCCCTCTTCCCAGCAACGTTTTCCAGATCATCTTGGGGGATTCCAAAACCGAATGCCTTGCCGCTCCAAAAGGCAGCTGGTTAGTTTGTCGGAAACAGCCGCACATTGCTGACGCTGAGCGCTAGCTTATGTTACGGACACCGTGCTGCATCAGTGTACCAAGGAAGGAAGTGGGGAGAGTGGATGGAAGAAAAAACCAGCGCTGGGTTAGCTGTGGTCAAACCGGCTAATATAATGTGTGTTACCACCACAGGAAAAAAACAAGTGATGATAAAGAGTGTCAAACAGAAGTCTGAAGGTATTTTGGGACCTGTGAAACTTAGTTTGTCCAATATAGGCAAGTAAATGTCAACAGTTAGTGGCAAGCTTTGTATAGAATAAAGTCACCACCAAACCATGAGCTAGTAAAAATGTTTTCTGATAATTATAAAGACTTGTAAACTCTCAAGCTTAGAGGTAGCAAAAAATATATTCAGGAAAGCTGCAAATAATAATACATCTTGGAAACTTTACCAAAACTTCTTCATGAAGCTCATGAAACTTTATGATTTTTGGAAAAAGCTAAAGTTGGAGAAGGGGGCTCGCCTCACTGTCAGATTATTTTCTTGTTCAGGCTGATAAAGTATCAAGTATATCCAATTTTTTTAAAGATATTTTTGGGCCATTTATAGATAGGAAAGCTGAAGCGAGACAGGAAGTGTTGTGAGGAGAGCATGGAGGATGACATGCAAGCGAGGACTGTAGCTACTACTAGCCTCTGCACATGGGGGGGGGGGGGGGGGGGCTCAACATAACCACAATGCTATAATTCAATTTGACTTTATAGCACTTTATAACACTTTCTGTGCTGTTCAATACTATTTCTGTAATCACTCTGTGCAAAAACAAACTTGAAAACCTGCATGTTTACTCAAACATACCGATGTGACGCCTCATGTACAAGAAGTTAATTTTCAACTAACAAAAACAATGCAATGCAAGAGGCGGAGCAACAGGAAGTCCATGAATAACCTATAAAGATACTAGAAGTTATTAGAGAGGGGGGGGAGGGGGGGTGTACAAAACACTTATAGGTGGATGATGTGGTTCGAAGAATACAACGTTTGCAGAAGAAAGCAAACCCTCGCCTAGAGGAAATGTCGCTCATGTTAAAAAACCACAGACACACACACACACACACACACACACACACACACACACACACACACACACACACACACACACACACACACACACACACACACACACACACACACACACACACACACACACACACACACACACACACACACACACACACACACACACACACACACACACACACACACACACACACACACACACACACACACACACACACACACACACACACACACACACTGTTAGCTCCAAGGTTACCTGCTCTGAATGTTGACCTAAAACCTGCTTGTGCACATTTTAAACCTTCTCGCCTTACAGCTGAGCCCTCGTGTTTGACTCGGGGCAGTAAGTCATGTCTAACTTCACACTTGAGTCAAAAAGTCAACACATAATATGTATTCAATATGCAGTTAGACATTTGGTATCAGCTGTTTCTAACTTCCCCGGTTATACGGAATCAACTTTTTTTTCTACATAATAGTGGAAGGAATACTGTCGATTAATTACCAACTACAAGTCTAACTGTGTCTTAAAATACCTCATTAGAACTCGAAAATCACACCTCAGACACGCCTGCATGGAGAGGATTAGTCTGCAAAAATGTGGAGGTCAGACGTCAGCCTTGGTCTTGCAGTCAAACTCATGCTGGGCGATTCCCCACATGAGCTTGACCCAAAGGCACTTTTGTGAAGCCGCTTTTAAAATCTGACAAAGAAAAGTCTGCTCGGGGTTGGATTGCTGACACCAAATATCGATATTTAAAGCTAAACAGATTTTCCTATTTGGCTCAGCTCGACACAGCTTCACGAGTCCTCAGGTCGGCTCTGATGACATGAACAGAAGTAAAATAGCCAAAGAAGAAGTTGTCAGCACGATAAAGAAGAAGAAGAAAGCAGGATGTCGGACAACATCGAACAGAAGTATCATACATCGTATCTTGTCGTGAGTTACCCTGCGTTTCCCACCGCTATCAACATCAATCCAGAAAACGAGCACGATGTAGTCCACGAGTCTGTAGTAACATCCATCCATCAGCTCTCAATTCTTTCTCCCTTCCCTTGAACATCTTTTCCTCTCTCTACAGTGGCTCGACAAACGCCGTCTCCTTCCACAAAACGTATCAGCGGGCCATTCTTCTCCGCTCTGGTATCATCATGCTGTGTTAGCAGGGCTAGCAAGTGATGTGATGCAAGACTGCCTGTTGTCATGGCTGATATGGTCCATGAAACGCTAACTGCTTCAGTGTTATTCAGCTCCATGCACTGAGCTCATGATGGTTGAAATGTTCCTCTGTTCAAGTACTTTTACCAAACAGATTGTCCAACAGCCTAAAGTTGAATACAACACTGAGATGGTAGAATGAAACGCTGCAACTGTCACATGATAACAGCAGCTACAGACTCAGTAATATTTAGTGATGAATACTTTTAGTTCTGCACAGAAGATGGAGTATTTTCACGTCAAGAGGAAGTGAACTCCTAATAAGTGCCCAATAAATTATTAACTTGAGGGTTCAAAGTGCGACTTTGAGTGCGGGCAGCGTTTGTGCAAACTTTTTCGATTCTGGTTTCTGTGTCTTAAAGGCATAAACCAGCAGGACCAGTCAGGCTGAGAGGCGTGGAAAATGGTTAAGAGGAGCGGCAGCAGCATTATGGAGAATTTAAAAAAAGAAAAAGACAGAGAAAGTCAGAAAGAGACGGTGAAAAAGGGAGATCAGAGAAGAGAAGGCAGCGGGGAGGAAGGAAGTGACAGGTTCAAATAAAAGAGAGGAAGCATGAATATTAGAGGCGGTAAAGCCCCTGTTTGCCCTTGAATCGGCAGTTCACAGCTCTCGCCCAGTTTAGCTGCGCTTCCCAGGCTGGCCCTGTCACTGATAAATTAATAAGCACATGTCTTCAGGGGGAGACTCAGACTTTTCCCAGCCTCGTTATCTCCATCTCTGGAAGCAGAATCAACTCTTTTTTTTGATTGTTAGAGGGAGGAACGTCCAACAAAAATAGTAATCCTAACAATGCTGTGTAAAACAGAAATGTAAGGCAGTAGATTTACCTTAATTTTACCTGTGCAATTGTGTGGTGGGAGGTTAGACAAAGAGGGTCAGTGGGTTTGAATATTTTCTGTTGACCGTCATCGTTATCATCATAACTATCAGCATCTTTTGGACTTTTGGTTTAGAAGTATTTTTCACTCTTTTATCTAATAAATCAACAAATCTGGACCTTGAATTTTATTTTGATAGGAACGAGTCACAGGAACAGGCCTACTTAGTCTCTGTGTGGCATCCTCCAATCTAAGCCGCTACAATGCTGGTATAACGTGTCATGACATGGATGTTTTTGCCATACCGTCATCGCTGGTTTAAACACACACGATTGGTTGTTGAGCACACATGAGGCAAGACCGATTCCTCAACCTACCAGGTGGATAAATAAAGGTAGAGTAAAATAGTGAAAGCAATATGATCTGAGGTAACATCGCCCACCTCTAATATCAGCTCTATTTTTGGGCCAGTGATTAGTTTGTCTTAAAACCAGCTGCTCTCATCAGCACCATCACACGTTGTGTACATTATGTGTACTCTACACATTCACTGGAGTAAAGCCCTCTGCAGCTAGCAGTTAATTGCCACTTTGCACCTTCATGGCCAGGGTTAAGTGCCCTGTTTAATAACATTGGTAGAAGGAGGAGGAGGGAGACTCTGAGAGCGACTGATTTAAAGTCTAAATCCTGCTTCACTGCTCCGCTCCAGGTTACAACATCTTGTCACTGTCCACTTTACTTTCTCAGAAGGCCTGACATATCCAACAAGATCTCTTTGGGGAGAACAGTGACATAAGATTCATTCTTTGCAGCCCTGAGGGGCAGAAAGCATGAACGCCTACAGTGGAAACAAGCGCAGCTCCGTGTGAGGGACTGAGTGAGTGGAGCATTTTGTTCGCTTCATTTGCATAAAGTTTGCCTTGTTGCCAGAGACCGTATCTGCTTATTGACTCTTCAAAACAAACAAAAAGAAAAACATTTCAGTCACTACATCAGACCCCAAATGAAAAGTTTAGCTTTGCTATGTATCTTTCAAGACAAGGGCTCACTTTTTTAATACTGAATAATTTTAGGGAAACCCAGGAAATTCACCAGTTAAAGAAGATGACTTTTTGATCCAGTAGATGTCGCCCTTGGGCGTCAGCATGAAACCAAAACAAACTGCTTTTTGGCCACACCTCCTCCAGACTGAAGCCTCCGCTCTCCTCCAGCGACACATTATCATGAGCGTCTCGATGGTCACTGGGTTCAGATTAGCTGATCACAGAGCCATACATTTTTGCCCTGATTTGACCGACAGACATGCACAGTGGTAACCGACCAATCATCACACCCAATGTGATGACTGCTGGATGGAAGAGGGCGGAGCTAAACGACATCCAGAAAGTTACTGTTATAAAACAGTTGTCGCCAGAGCTCGACAACAGTCTGTCTCGTAGTTTCATCTCGCTTCTACGACTTCATCAGTCTTCTTTCACTTCACCATTGAGTTTTTTTTACCTCGTGACTGTGCTCTCATTGGTCACCAGCACTGACGTGACAGAAAAGGCGGTCGACGGCTCATAACGTGTAGTCTGCCCTCGACATTAGGCATCATATGTGTGCTACTAAGTGTTTTACTGTGACACACAACAAGAACTACACCTCTCAGCCACATCAGTGCATCACAGCTCAAGTGTGATCCAATCCTCTGCAGAGCTTCCTGAAGCCCCTGGATCCAGCTTCGCCTCAGACAACGACATTGAGCTTCATTGATTTAGTATTGATCTTTATCACCTCGCTCTCTTGCTGTGTCTCATACTGATGGAAATTTACAGACCACTGCACACTAAAACGCAAGCCACTGTGCATTTGCTGCTTTAAAAAAAAAAAAAAGATCCCTCTCCCATCTGTTGTCTTTTCTTTTCCGTACATGCCTGACAACTCTATGAAAGCAGTGACAGTACAATGAGGAAGTGAGACTTCAGTGAATGAACGAGGAAATCCCGAGCCTGTAGTTAGAAATCACTGAATAAACCCTGTTTGCTCTATTGTACGTAAACTGAATAGGAATCAATTAACACAGAACAAACGGCTCACACAGGGTAGTACAAGTGCTGTCATTTCCATCTGTGTGTGTGTGTGTGTGTGTGTGTGTGTGTGTGTGTGTGTGTGTGTGTGTGTGTGTGTGTGTGTGTGTGTGTGTGTGCAAACAATAGATCAAAACACCAGCTGTGACAGTAAACTGACAAATGAGCAGGCAGGAAGCATTCAGATAATGACCAAGCACACTGACGGAGCAGTTTGAAGGATCTTCTCACACTGAATTTAACCGATGTGCATGGACCAACTTGGTGCCTTCTAGGGCTGAGCTCATGAATGGATATGGCAATATATTGTTGTGTACTAAAAGAATCGATAAGGCAGTGACTCTGGGATGGCAGTTTTATAAGACACATCGCCTACGGGGTTGTCACACCTCTTAAAACAGAAAAAACCATTGGCTTGATCTGATGCAAACAGTCTGCACGCCTGGGTGGAAAATGCTGCTTATGATTGGGTAGAGGTTATGAAATTTTTTTTCTTCCTGTATTTCCAGTCACATGACACATTCAATAGACGCTGCACAGTTATAGCAGTAGTACCATAAACCTACGCAGGAAACGTTCTCAACCCCAGAATAACTTAAATCCCTACTGAAAAAATTGATTTCTTGTACCCAAGCTTCTAAATGATCTCTGTTATGGTTCGGTAAAACAAAAAAGGTCAAGTTGTACGGCTGGGAATGAATACTTATCTACAGACAACATGTAGAGCTTCTCACACCAAACCCCTGCCAGTACCTTGAGACGTCTTTATGGCAAAGAGGTCAACAGCTTAAAGAACCCCTGAGCTACTGCCGCAGTTCAGCTGTCACATGGCTCTAACGTCTTCTAGTCTTTTATTTCTCTTGGTTTAAATAAACGAGTCTGAAATATTGGTATCAGTATTTTTGAAGACCAGTTACCGTCCAGGATATGAAAGAAAATCCTCCTCAAAGCCTTTTCTCTGGAAAGACAACAACACGTCAATAAAAGATGCTTCCCCCTGCAGAAGCCTGTGTTATTTCAGCTGTCTAATGGAAGATCTGTATTTGCACAATCGTGGGGCCGGGTCAGTGCCGCGCTGTGTGAAAGTGCCTCTGGCCATTTTGGCGTAACATAAACCAGAAGATAATCTTCCACGGCTTCTTTTTAGATTATCAGATTCCCCTTTTCTAGTCATTGTAATTTCATCCAACAGGTTACAGTAAGAAAGGGATGTAGGTGTGTTCATCCGAGAGCAATCATTAAAAGCAAGTCATACCTTAAACCATCAATGTGTTTTGAAGCACATTTCTATACAGGTGTGAGCTCAAGCAGAAGGATTTGAAGCTGGTGAATTTCTGGCAGTGTGGCTCCAGCTTTAGAGAGATTTGGACCGCGCTTGGTTTAGCTTGGCTGCCGTCTACCACTCACTGACCTGGCAACAACAATCCCACACTGCAGGCAGCTGCGCGGTCATGACACTGCTGTGACCGCTGTGTGTGGGGCTGTTTTCCCTCCATACAAAAACCATGGGTCGTCTTACGTTTGCGGTCTTATCTCACACAGCGGGTAGGCTGGAGGGGTTTGACTCGGTTGGTATGTGTATACGTGAGATCTTTCACGTATACCATCTGCGGGTTCAGCTGAGGCACAATCACTGGAAATTAACAACAGATACGGCATTGCCTTGATACTGCATGTCTTTCTTTGTATTGTCACCAAGGTAACTCAACATTAACAAACACTTGCATCAAATGCACCGCTTATCTTGATGTTGTAGCTCGATAAAATTGTTCATATACATACTTTTAGGACCAACAGTGTATCGGTCTTCACATAAGACCACAATAAGCTTCACATAAAGGATGTAGGGGTTGGAGAAAATGTGAATTATGTGAGAAACAGCACACACTACAACTACCAAATCGACGACCAAATTACACAACAACACTTCGCTAAAACAGTGCCTAAAAAACTGAAAATATGAACCTTTAAACGTGGGATATTTTGCAAGACTTTTTCGTACTAGTTTAACAAGGTTGATCTTAAACTTGCAGCTGAGTGCAGAACACGGTCAAGTGCCATAACCTATAGCTGACACAACAACAGTCCTGCAAACACTTTTCCAACATCAGCACCAGAGCACAGCTGACCTTCGCCCCGGTCATATCTGCTGTCTCTTACACAATAACCTGGTTGTTTTTTTGCTAACAGGTTCAGCTTCACTAAGCTAACAGAATAGACTTTGCATAAGTCATGTCGTGTTCATTCTGCAGAGTAGCCGCTGTGTTTGTTTTCAACATATTTGGGTTGTTGTTGCTTCTGCAGAGATACTGAACCTTGTAACCTCAAACATGACCACATGAGACTTCACGATGAGCGCTACAGATTACATCTTGAATCTGCAGTATAACTTATATTATTATATTATTATAGCACACAGTAGTCGGCCACTTGATTGGGTACTTTGGTCCAATCAAACATGAGCCAATACAACAGCTCTGAAGTGATCTCTGCTTTTACAAATTTTAAAGAGGCAAAATTTCACAAAGTACGTAAATCTGAGTTTGCAGGGGTTCTGAACTAAACAGCATCTGTCAAGACGTCCTTCCTAACGTTGCATTACACACATCTGAGCGTAGTTAGGGCACTTTTGCAGGGGGAAATCAGTCTGAAAGGGCTATTGTCTCACCCCAAGTTAGTCGGGGTAAGCTTACATTGGATAGTTATGACATTATTGCTAAAGATCAAATCCGCCATGAAGCAATTGAATGGGATTTTTACCACACTGTTAAGCCCTATACAGTTCAATCAAGCAATCAAACTTTATTTATATAGCAGCTTTCAGACAAATTAAATTGGCAGTTCAAAGTGCTTTACAAGAGTGCAGAAAAGTTATTGACGAAAAGTAGTTTATAAAATCATTGAGAGACTAATGCACACCAATACGAATTTAAAAAATATGTATAAAAATAAAATTAAATATGACACATAAAAGCAATAAGATATTAAATTAAATACATAAGAGGAAAACATTTAAAATTGTCGTAGGATAAAAAAGACGATACAGTAATGTTAAGATTTGAATTGATATAAAGAACTATATTAAAGCCAGACTGAATAAATGAGTTTTAAGATTGTGGGCTCCTCTCAGACCCTCAGGAAGGTCGTTCCACAGTCTCGGAGCGTAACAGCTGAAAGCAGCATCACCAAAGGTTTTCTGTCCTGCTCTGTGGAACAACTAAGAGAGAGGAACTGGAGGATCTGAGGGGCCGTACTGGTTCATAAACTAAAATCATGATCTGATAGGTCGTCTGGTGCAAGGCCATGTAATGCTTTATAAACTAATAACATAATTTTTAAATCAACACGAAAACTAACAGGCAGCCAGTGTAAAGATTTTAGGAGGCTGGTCTGAGTCATGAAAGTCCCGGATTGAAAGTGAGTCCATATACTCCGGCCCTGTGTACTGTACACCATATGTTACAGCCAAATCCTCTTGTAATGCAGGCCACTGGCCGGATAAGATTATGCAATGTGCCGAGGCTTTCACAGGGGCACAGACATGAAAAAGTCAGAAGAATCAAATAATTGCACAAAAAGATGTTTTGCAGCAGCAAAGACAAATCCTGCAGAACATTCCAGCACAGACTGTTTACTGGGAGCTGGAGCATCAAGAAGTCCCCCAGTAAAACCAGCAAAGAGCAGAAAGCGAAACTACAGACACCAGCTCAACAGAAGAACAAAAAACACCGGAAGTAGTGTCTTTGTAGTTCTGTAAACTGTTGCATAAAAAAACAAAAAAAAGTAAAAACAGATTATTATTCTTCATATTCTCGACACACAACTACAAAATATAAAATTCTAAATTAAGCACAATTTAAAAGAAGCTATTCCAGTTGTGTTGACACCACCCTAAAAGCATGAAATATGTAATTATTTACGAAATGTGCATGTTTCTGTGTGTCGGTAGTTCACAGCCACAGATGTGATGGAGCTGCTTCCAGGTGCTAACTGTTAGCCGTTAGCTTCCTACCACCAACTGAAGGCGTTAACGTGTCTTAACACCCCTCTGTGTGATTTAATGTTACCTTGTAAAATAAAGACGTTACAGCATAACAATCCCCAAACTATAAAAAAAAAAAAAACGAGCAGTGAAACGATTTAAAAAAATAAATAAAGAAAAGACACAATGCAAAGCGTCGGGACAGAGTTAGCTTAGCATGTTAGCTGCTAAGATGCTGCTGAGAGGAGCGGTTAGCACAGGGAGCTAATCGGTCGCTTCGGGGGTTTCTTACCAGGTCAAAACAAACAGGACCGCGCAGCAGGATGCATTAATTTCTGGATTTTTGGTTTCTGCAGCCGACGTCTGGAGGAGGTGGGGACAGCAACTTCGATGAAATCAAATCAGGCGGTGTAGAAATGTTGTCAGGAACATTGTAAATACACACTAAGATAAATAATTTGGTTCCTGCTTCTTCTTTTTCTTTTTTCCTGCTCGGATGCTCCGTTTCTGCAGGTCGTCGTTGCTGCTTAGCGAGTCTGTAGCTCTGTAGCCTCTCTCTCTCTCTCTCTCTCTCTCTCACTCCAACACACTCACTACCGCGCGCACACACACACACACACACACACACACACACACACACACACACACACACACACCCCTCGGAGGGCTGGACCTGCCAAACTCTGACCACGCCCTCCAGACCGACAGCAGACATGCAAACACAGTCAACTTCATAATTATTGATTTGTTTGAATACAATCAATCAATCAAACTTTTCCCCATGCACACTTTATTCTATTTCAGTATTCAAACAGTTCTGGTTTCTTTATTCCTGATGTTTCTTATCCATCATTGCATTACGGTCACTTTATTTATCTCATTTTTACCTTTACAGTTATATTGTTTATATTAGTTCTGTCACCATGCACCTTATTAACTTATCATTTAGTATTTGCCTACTTGCACATAGCTCTGTATATATATATTTATTTCTCGTTTACTGCACATAGTTCTGTATATATATATTTATTTATCGTTTACTGCACATAGTTATGGTTACATCTGGTCACTACTGCACATAGAATAGAATAGAATAGATGTTTATTGTCATTTGCACAGGTACAGGACAGTACAGGTACATTGGAATTCTTGTGCGTTTCTCCCTGAGTCAGCTTCTATAAAAAAAGGTAAAATTATATATAAAATAGAAAAACATTGTAAGAAAAAAAAGAGTAGAAAAGTACAAAAAATGTAAAAGTAAAAATATATAAGTTGTAGTAGCAGCTAAGTGATTTAAAATAAACTGTACAGAAGTTATACACTGTATTAAAGCAAATATATAATATAAAAAAATAACAAGGGGAACACTGTACAATAAAATGAAAATATAAATATGTTTTCTTATTGCACTTATTATCTCTTATTGCAATTGAGGTTATTCCACACATATTTTTCACATTATATAATTGCACTGTTTTTTGTTTTTAAGGTTAATATTGCCTATGGTTACATCTGTTTACATCTGTTAGTCCGATCAATGTCCACTTCTATCTACTCTTTTTATATTTTGTATTTTTAAGTTAAGTTTAAGCTTTAAGTTGTATTTGAATTGACACTTTATATTTAGGTTAAAATGTTTCGTCTACTTGCTCTGTTGTTAATTTACTGCTCTGTGTGCCACCCGGGTACAAATAAAGTTTTTTGAATTGAATTGAATTGAAATCAGACTTAGGCTACTAGCCGAGTGTTGCTGCACACAATAAAGGCAGCTGTCCATCAGAGGCTCCTGATGCATTTAGTGTTGAAACAGTCTGCCAATCGAAACCAGGAGAAGAAGTTACAAGACACACGTTGATGCTGGCTTTATAGAGCAGGGGTTCCCAAACATTTCACCTCGGGACCCCCTAAATAGCTGCGACTACAGACTAGGGACCCCCGACCTAAAAAGCCTCTGCATGTTTCTAATAAGCTCCACGAGCAGAAACGTGCTCAAACTAGGATCAATATTGGAGATGCTTTTTGAAAAATGGAGAGAGGTTAGAACACAGAAAGGTTTACAGACCCATGCAGAGCTGGATAAACACTGAAGCTTCAGTGTCTGCAACATTAACAACCTACCTCACTTAATAACAGTTTCTTCACTGGAAGGGCTCCTTGGATGGACCTTCTCTCGGGTGTTCCTTCTTCATGTTTGGATCACCCTGGGTGGCAGGAAACACATTTCCTCCCCTGGACGTGGCCTTTATCATCATTTATCTTCATGAGAAGAGCACTTATAGGAGGCAATTTAACCCTTTCATAGATTATTGTGATCTTTTTTATATTATTTATCTTTCAGGATCAAAACCTACCCAGAGACATTTCCCCGTCAGACATTTTGCAGAATAAGGAACATAAGACATCCAAGCACACTTGTCAGAGTCAAAAGCCTACGCAATACAAAAAAATAACTCAACACCTGTCCAAGAAAGATCTGAATGAAGTGAGTTTGAGTACCAGCTGTGCAGCAGGTTTGCCTACTGTCTTAAAAAGCAAAATGAAATGAGGCCTGGTGATTTTTAACTCCACTTGTTTGATTGTTTTTCCTGACTTTCTGCAAAGACAAACATTCTTTCTGGTGTACATTTAAAGTTTTCTACTACTTCCCGTCTTTGCTGTGCATATGTTTTGTCTGAAAGTGATAAAAGGGCCGTCTCTTAATGACGCCTGTCCCAAATAAAGGCCGACTGAAGTTAACAAAAGCCCGGGCTGTTTGTAGAAGTTTTACATTATACATAGTCATAAGTCAGGCAACCAAGGACTTTTCTGTAAAAGCATTTAATCCATCAATTAGATCAATTCAAATGAACTGATCTGAATCTTAAACAAAGTCTTACATTAGCTTCATCATATAGGCAGAGACTTTAATAATCCTTTTCAGGAAATAGAACTGTCACAGCTGCTGCAATCAAGATATTTCTGAGTTCTACTTTGTACGTTTTGGTCCGTTTTAAAAACAGATTTTTAGTATATATTTTTTGACGTCTTGTTTTCAGATGTTTAAATGTTCTGTCTGGTGTTTTTATGTAATGTCTGGACTGTGTTTGCAGCCGCTGTCACTGTGTCATCTCCTGCAAAGGGTTATTAAAGTATCCATCTCTTCAGCCATCGGTCTCATATGAAATCAGTTGATCTCTACTGCCACCTGGTGGACTCGTTGCATCACTGCACTTTTATCTAAAATAACTCCCATCAACAACAACATCACTTTCCTTAAGTTTCACTTAAGTTTCACTTTCAATTCCAACAGTCAAGTCAAAGAATGAAACACAGAAATTAGCTTCTCTAAAGACACTTTATTGATTCTTCTTCTTTTTGTCATTATTTTCGTTTTACACTCAGTGGAAAGTTTGTGTGTTTGGTGGACATTTCCAAACACTCACCCTCTGAATATCTGTTATCAATCCAAGATTTAAATAGCAAAAAAACAACTCTACTGCAGTAATTCAAACTACATGACACTATCAAGTCTAAAGGTGAAACTCTCGCTAACATACAGGCTGTACCACGGAGCCCGGAGGAGACATCAGTGTGACTTTATTTATTTAAATGTGCTTTCTATTAAACGCATGTTTTAGTAACCTGCCACACGACAGCCTCTCAAATCACACAGAAGTACACACTCCTGTTAATAAAGGATTTTTTAAATGCATCAGAGTGCCTCAGACTTTCAGTTCAGTCTGCCATTTCTTCACAAATAATTTATTTATTAGCAATTTGACCTCTGACCCCTGTCCTTGAAGCGCACCTGATTGTTTCCTCTACATTTTTTGACCCAGTGCAGCACTCACTTCAACCTTTTTCTATAGCACAGAAGTTGCACAGAGGTTGGAAAGGTTGCATGACACTGAAAGACTTTTATTTTAAGGAAATGTAACATATGGGGGCGCAGGTAGCTTAGCTGCTAGTGCGTGCGCCCCCATGTACGGAGGCTCAAGTGTTGGAGAGTGTGCGGCCCGGGGTTCCATGCGACCTCTGGCTCCTTTCCCGCATGTCATTTTCCACTCTCTCTCTCTCTCTCTCTCTCTCTCCTGGTTTCTGACTCCATCTCTGTCCTAGCTCTAAAATAAAGGCACCAAAGTAATCTTTCAATGTGCTTTGTTTCTCAAATAGTGCGTGCATGTTATTATAACGGGTGCATGAAATAGAAATCGTGCATGCATTGTAAAAACAGAAACCATACTGACGTCACCTCCCCTCCTCCGTACTAAACGGGTGCATTTACAAAATGAAGCTTTTTTTTCATATTCATGTATAAGATATAAAACAAGAGTAATGCACATTCTTCAAAAGATAAAGGGAACGTTGTGCTGTCGTTTAAATGCAGATTTATGTTTGAGTGAATCCTCTTTGCTGGAAACAAAAAAAAACAGATGTCATTGATAAAAAGTGTATCCACAGCATACCAAATGGTGACACGTCTGACCGCATTGTTCAGGAGATTTACTTGATGAGAGATTAAATTGAGGACGGGCAGATTATCGTCTCCCAGAAGGTGTGCATGAAAATCTGGATGATCAAACGATGTACAAAAAGTGAAAGTCTTGTCTCCGAGCTAAAAAAAGAAACACAAATAAAATGTTTTCTGATGATTTAAAAAAACACAGTTCACGTCCAGATTTAAAGGGTTACTTTGATAATATTGTGTATTTTTTTGTTGTCAACAGATCGATCCTGCCTGAAGTTTTTTCTGGTATAACTTCCTCGTCTGGACTTTGTGACTCCACTAATCGCTGGCGACAGATCCTCTCTACTTTGGTGTTTTACGCCGTCTGATTTATGTGGTGCTCCCTCTAGAGGAATCGTCCAGTAACACGCTTTGTACATCGGCAAGTATGTGAACATTTACGCCTATGAAGCAGCCGGTTGTCTACGCTTACATGTGGCTCAAAAGCAACTTTATTTAAACCCTTAGTCTTCCTTTTGCCTGTGTTTATAGATTTTGTCCACCACCCAGTACTCAACCATTCAGATGTGTGTGCTGCTTGATACTTTCATTGTAGTAAAAACCCACAAGCATGAACTGTGTATTCATCCTCAGCTGAAAGTAGTCCCCTGCAGTCGTCCATGTTTACTGTTCTCAGCTGTTACAGGAACTTATATAGTTTTGTTCCTGGTGTGTTTTAAAGGTAAACATCTTCATAAAAGGGAATAAATGTAGTTTAGAGGGATTGTGTTTGGAAAGGCAGGGTTGAATTTATCGGGATGTTGGTGAATGCTAACAGAAAAACAAGAATATGACCAACCTTACACTTTACATATGCTATAATACGTAGCCCAATATAGTTGAGATGTGTGTTTTTTTAATATATTGCTTTAATACACATTTATTTCAAAGACACGGCTAAATAATCTCTCAACCTGTGACAATATAAAACAGTTTGTCGATTTAAACCCACTGACTGTATAAAAGACGTCAACGTAGCCACTGGGTCTGAGAGTGCCTGAAGGCTGCATTCTGTTTAATGGCCAGCAGGGGGCGACTCTACAGATCACAAGAAAATGAACCAGACTTCTTACTTGATTTATTATCAAAGTAGACATTTTCTTTACGAGTTTCTGGTCTCAATCTTTTCTTTAAGGCATGATGTTCCCATTTTGAGACACATAAAGCCAATTATGTCACAAGCAAGGTGACCACGAGGGGCAGCTATAGCCACGTTTCCACCGAGCGGTCCAGTTCAGTTCAGTATGGTACACATTTATTGCTGTTTCCACTCTCAATAGTTGGGAATGGTACCAAAATAACCGTACCATTCTACTTTTTTGCTACCCTTCTGTTGGGCTGCCAAGCGTACCAACCCGACCCTAAAGGGTGGAGCTAGACACCCTGCAGTCCCTTGATTGGCTGAAAGAATCTGCACTTCCTGATCGACAGCAGTAACAACGTTTTTTTGTTGTTTTGTTGTAATGTCAGCACATAGCACCGCCCCATGGACGACCTTGGAGGTGCAGACCTCTGCTGGACGTCCTCCATTGTTGCCCTTTGAACACTGTGTCGCGTTCTTCTTCTTCTTCTTCTTCTTCTTCGTTGAATTTATTGGCAGACTAAACTGTGTCGACCTGATCAGGGTTTACTGAACCAAACCAAACCGGACCGATTGGTGGAAACGGGGCTGGAGTGTAAGTCACCTCTTGCCTTGAAATACCAAAAACAGACAGATGACCTCATGATGGCTACGTTCACCTCTCATATACAGTCTACATGTAAACCACAGGCAGTCATGCTTTCTTAGTGGGTTTAATAATCAAGTTTATTTTCAGTAACTCCAGTCCACAGACTGTAATGTATGCAGAGATGGCACAAAATCAACTACTTTCCATTCTTTAAAATGTACTGACACAACACCCTGGCAATCATTCAGATCCTATTTGACAAGGTGAGTGCTGAAGAGTAGCGTGTTTGTTTGACACTCATAACTAGCATGATGACACGGTGAACACACACACAGTGGTAGGTTTCATGTCTCTGAAGGAACGGCTGCAGAAGCTGAACCGCAGACTGACTTTGTGTCGCTCAAACCCAGGTTAACAGATCCTACTGTAAATGTTGGCATGGTACAAATATCCTTCCAGTAAAATATGAATATAGAGAAGTGAAAATCTTAACAATTAAAACACCCACACTGCATCTTCAAAAGGAGAGTCCTCCTGCTTCTTCAAAAAACGTCAACACAAAGGTCCCTTAGAGTAAAAACTGAACGACGCCTACACCTGTGGGAACAGATGGCGGCGTCTCGTCCACTATAAGACAAAGTATAGCTACAGTTGTAAAGACAGACGTGGTGGTTGACTGCATCTAGATAGATTGGCTGATTAAAACGAGCCGACCAGCATTATATTTATATACAAACTAAAGATATCTCTTAATGTGCTCGATAGATTTTCAGGCAGAAGGAGGGGGGGGGGGCAGTACAGTTTGATTGTAGATTACACCTTGTGCTTCTCAAAAACAGTCCTGTTGGTGTGTTTTGTCTCGCTTGAGCCTCACGTGCTGGGGAGCCGAGGATTAGGCTTCATACACCCTGTGGAAAAACAAAAACCAGAGTTAGTTTTCTGTCATTTCATTTTACTGCCCTCACAAGTTAGTTAAGTCTACCACATTAAAAAAACAAACTAAAGAAAACTTGTAGAGGTTTTCAGGATGAGCTGCATGTGTGAACACAAACAGCTGAATTTTATTTATTTACAAACTTTTCTGACTTTATCTATTTTTAATAATGTGTCCATTTATGGCCTTTTGGGGCTGGCAGCCACTTTTTTCTAAAGATTCAAGATTCAAGATTTTTATTTGTCACATGCTCATACAGATGTGCAGTGAAATGTGAAGACTTTCCAATCAAGTTCAGCGTTTTCAGCGCTCTGCGTCAGCTCTTCTTGTCTCTGCGCTCACAGCGCTCTTGGCACAATATCACTTCTCCCTATCCAACCAATCAAAATACTTCTCTTCTCATGGTTCATGTCATGCACCCAGACATGTTATTTTTTTTCCAAGGGCAGTTTCCAGGTGTAGACCTGAAGATATTGCCAGGACTCCAAGGACTTCTCCTTTCCACAGTTATGACCTTTTCTTTGTAAAATAAAATATAATACTAACCATATAGAGCACATTCAAAACACTCTAAGCCGTCACTAGAGGGGAGCAGAAGTGAACCTAGGAAACAGTGGCGGCTGGTCAGTAAGGGTCTCCAGGGTGCTGCCAACCCACTCCCCACAAGGAAAATTTACATTTCTCTGTCAGTATGAGTGCATATGGTGTTGGTTGTTGGGTTACTAATCTGAGAAGTTGTGCCCACCCTGGGGAACAATGCATCAGCTGTTACTGTTCCCAAAGTTAAGCACAGCTGGGAAGCGCACTGAAATGAAGATTATTACAACGCCGTTTGGTGGACTCTTGCCCTTTTTAGAGCAGTGATGGTTGGGCTCCTTACCAACCTGAAAGGTCAGGGGTCATTAACTACATTTGTACAAGAGCCAGCTTTTTTCTTGACAAACACAAAATGCTTCCACATAGTCCTGATAGCCGTCGAGCCCAACATGAGGAGGTTGGTGTTACCCAATGTGAGTATTTCAGCTTTGGGATTTTATTTTTTATGTTTTTGTTTAATCACCTCAGGAGATAATTTTGATTCTGGGGGCCGGGCAGGAAGCTCTGTGGGGCCGGATGTGATCCTGTGATATGTTGTGAACAGACCCGATAGAGGGCGCTGACACAACGGCATGGACCCCACCCATTATGTGCATGCATGCCAAAAAAAAGTGAATTAATCAAGGTGTAATAACAACAACCTATTTACCATGCTTAAAAATGTATGACACCATCTTGTCTTTAAAATGAATTTAAATGTGAATATTTTCATTAATTAGGTGCCAAAAGTCCTGAAAGTGGGCAAATATTGAGTGTTATTCTCTAGTATAATTAATTCATCAAAAGGTTATTACCTGTGCTTGTCCTTCCAGATGCGGAACCATTTGACCAGATTCTTGGTGCTCTGGAGTTTGGGGTGAAGACAGTACTCCTGACCTTTGAAGCGGGCCACGTTCTCCATCGTCACGCTGACAGGGAACACAAACACGAGGGATTGAATGTCAACAAGAATATAAACGCTACTAATCATTTATATTCACTGGAACTCTGAAGCCACTTCAACTCAAGTTTGTTTTGTTTGGCATGCTGGCTAATGTTGCTCTATGTCGTCTGAATGCTAAAACAAGTTTTATAGCTCCAAAAAAAACACGACAGTATACACAAATAGTAACTAAAACACACGAGATCAGGTTATAAACAAAAGTCCATCGACCTTAGAACTTCTAAAAAATGCAGTTAGAGCGATAAGACACGCCCACTCACATCATACAGCCTATAGCAGGTTTAGTGAGTTTATTCAGCCATGAAGGACGACTCCAGAAGCAGCCATGACAATTTCTCCACAGAAATACAGTTTAAGGTCGCAGACTTCTCTCCTCCAGAGTCTCCTGAAGGCCATGATTAGACGGTCAAAAGCCGGATCAGTTTCAACCGCTAGCGTATAGGTAGCGAGTGCTGAGACAGCCGATGGCGAGGACAGTGGGGGGCAGGAGAGGATGGGGGCCGCTCAGATGTTTTTGCACTAAACAATCGCCATATTTCACGACAAGGCACTTCGATATCAGTTGTAAACAAACCGTGCTCCTGATGTGGTTGTTCCCACATGCACCTTCCCCTTCCCCCCGATAAGGAAGATCTCCCGCTGACACACCAAGCAGATGGCAAAGAACTAGTGGCGACAAAGGCCGCCTGTGACGTCGCCTCAACTCGCCTTTTGTCTTGGCCAAAAAGTTGCACTTGAACACACCGCAAAGACTCCAGCCGACGGCCAGCCACCCGTAACTCTCCGTGCCAGCAGGCCACTCGTATTATAGGTCGTCTACTGATGGAGAATAATGTCTGATAAAAAGTTGAAATTGCTCCTGGCGTTGTCAGCTCTTGGTCTTTTAGTGGAAAAAGAAAAGAAGAGGCGGAGCTGACTAATAAGGAGAAACCGCACTAATGGGTGAAAGCGTGGAGACTACAGAGACATGCTCAAGGGGCTTTACTGAACCTGAGAGGAGAGCTGGAGAGAAATGAAACCTCCCAACAGCCAATCAGAGAGATTCATCTCACCAACCGCAGACACCGATTCAACATGACACACCACAAAAACTAGGGCGACAACCGACCACCGATGGTCCAACCAGGGCCGATGATCTCCTTGGTGTTTCGGGGCCTCAAGGTGCATGTGGGAACACCCAGATCAGGAGCAGTCCTCCTGAAATTCTGGCTTTTTTTAGAAGAATGCAAAACAACTGTGGCGTCTTCAATAGAATGAGACAAGATCGACTACAGGAGCCAACGTTCAGAATGTTGTTTTGAGAGTTTGAGAGAAACACAGGAGTCACTTGAATAGTAACGGGTCATTTCTTTCCTCAGCTGTTATTCTGAACGGCCCTGAAAAACACTTCCACAGTTAGATGCCCTCTCGTCTGAAAAGACCAGCATGCACAGGGCGACCAGCATGCTACTTGGCAAAGAAATTATATCATGGAGCTGCCACTAAAAAAAAAAAAGTGTGACATCTAAAGCTCATTGAATCAGTCGCTCGTGCTGTTACCCTCCGCTTAAGGCAACGGTGGAGACAGTCTGCCTGCATGTGGCATATTCAGGCCAAACAAGAGAAATGTGGGAAAAAACTCCCACAGTGCCATGGGGCCTCTCCAGCCAGTGACACACTCAAAGACTCCCCAAACCATGAATGTTAAATGAGTTGACTGGAAGAGAAAAGACTGGACTCTCAATAAAAACCCTGCTTTCAGTGGTAATACGGTTTGCATCTATTTTCCTGCTCATTCAGTCGTCATTCTGAGCTTCGGTCGGACGGCTGTATCTGCTTTGTTGTCGACGAAGCGAGCGGTGAATGTGAGAGCAGAAAACATGAAAGTGCTTTTGTTTGCGGAAAACCACATCGGAAATAAACACCCCCCTGCATGTTGTCATCCATGGCTGCTCAGCTGAGGTGAAGCTTCACCTCGTTACTGTTTTAATCTGAGTTCCTCCTCATTACGATTCACCTGGGGCAGCTTCGGTTGCAGCCACTGGCTCCAAAGGCTAATACTGTTAGCCGAACGTTACATAAGCATGAGCAGAGGGGAGGAAAGAAAAGGCTGTGAAGGGGCTGAGAAAGAAGAATGTGTTAGGAGAGGGGGAAAGAAAGTCCTTTTCATCTCCTGCTGCCTCAAACTTTTACTTTAAAACTTTTAAAGGACAAATATTGTTGTGGGTTTTTATGCTACCAGTATCGACACTGGGGAGAAAAAAAATGTATTACCGATGTATCGGCCGATGTCTTTCTTAGATTTATGTTCGATCTGCAGAGATAAATAGAGATAGTCACAGTTATTGTGTTGATCCCTCAAATTCTTGTAACGTCACAATGTTTCTCCTCCGTTTGACGTCATCGTGCGACGCTGTCTCTTGAGATTAGAGATTAGAGCGATGGAAGACGTAAGCAAACTAGCGCTGGTGCTAACGTTGCTAACTGGACTTTTTACATGCTCACACACACGTTACTCTCAAACTATGTTGACGAGCAGAGACGCCTGATTGGACGACGGAGGTCACTGCTGCTTCATACAACACTCTGATGGAACTAACCATGTGGCCGACTTTGGCGGTTTTGGACGAGACACCGGTTGGACGACTTTGAAAATGAAATAGTCATTGCAGAGGAATGGCGAGAAAATGTGACAAAATAAAGAAAACAGAGACAGATAAAGAATCCCAAAGAAAGAAAGAAAGAAAACAAGAAATGATGTTAATGACATGAGTAGTAAACAGGAACACTTCAGGGCTCCTATAGCTCGTGAGTGCGACGCTATGAATGCCAAATTGAGCAGCGTAAGCCAAGCGGTCACAACAAAGGCCGGGGGGGGGGGGGGGGGGGGGGTCGACGGGGGGGGGGGGGGGGGGGGGGGGGGGACTCTCGCTCACTCATTTCTCTCCTACTCTCTTTCTTTCTGTGGCTTTCCGGAGCCCGCTGAGACTCATTTTTCACTGGGTACCAGCGGCTGGTGGCCCCCCTCTCATGCTAATAGAGAAGCCTTAAATAACGTCCGTCAGTGGGGAACACACACACACACACACACACACACACACACACACACACACACACACACACACACACACACACACACACACTTCTCAAAAACGTACTGGTTTGCCCAAAATGCAGTAACAGTATGAGAACAAATGTGAGATCCTCAGTTTGCCAAACATTCCCTGATGTCGTACTGATTCTGTAAAAATCTACAGTCTCCATCAGATCAGTGTCCCTCGCGTACTGTTTCCCACAATGCAAAGCGCCAGGTCAGAGATGGAGATGACGGACAGCAACAGGGGAAATAATCCCAATCAGACCAAACCACGAGACACAACCAGTTATCTTTGTCGATTCTCTAAATCATGAAAATCTAAAATAATCTCTCGTCAGCTTTTTTCAGACTGTAAGTGGACGCTACACTGCAGCGGCGTTTGACTTCAACTGGGCGGTTGTTTACTTCCTCAGTCCAAGACCGGGCAGGCAACAAGACAGGACAGGTACACAAAAGACAACATCAGAAATACAGAAAATCCTCAGCTCAAGTGAAAAAGTACTTGAACCACACAGAGCCAGAGGCTGAAACAGTTCAGAAAAGTAAAAGTCAAATAAAGTACTGTTCAGTTATAATGACATATCATGCTAAGAAAAGGTAAGAGAATAATACAAAAGTCTATTAAATAATCAGGAATACAATCTGAAATTGTGATCTAAAAATTCTCTTACCCACAAAACAAAAGATTCCCAAAAGATTTTTAAGAATGTAAACTCTTTGGATTCTGCTTTTCGACTTACTTACAATTAATTACTGTAAAAAAGAATTTGTTTTTTTCGGCTCAGTTGTATTCTTTGATGTTGTTGTTTTTTGACGC
This sequence comes from Labrus mixtus, assembly GCF_963584025.1. Lineage (NCBI taxonomy): Eukaryota > Metazoa > Chordata > Actinopteri > Labriformes > Labridae > Labrus > Labrus mixtus. The sequence continues at coordinate 1,921,104 of NC_083621.1, read as the reverse complement.
CTGTGTTTGAATAGGCCTGTCAGCTTTAAGTGCATGTACGCCTTAACCACTTCCAGGGACAGCGGGGGTCCTGAGTCTCTGGCCCCCTTATTTTGGCGGTCACGAGATGAAAAGTCCTCCTCCTCCACGCTCTCCCCGCTGTCCTCTTCATGTCTCATACTGTACTTAGCCAGCAGGTGGCAGCAGAGTTCCAACAGCACACTGACTCCCGGGACGCTGACATAACATCCCATCTGTTGTCCCCTCATGACATGAAAGTTTACATGATCCCCACCCCCTGAAATCACAGCTCACATTCCTGACTTAGCACGAGAGTGGAGCGGAGATCACGGTCTACAGAGACTCTGTTTATTTATTCAAAGTCGTCTGGAGCGCCACAGGAGTGTGTTTGTGCGCCCCTCGACATTAAGAGACCGTGTTATCATGAGAGAGGTTCATTCTGGATTTCATGACGGCTCACACTGAAACTGAATCGCTGCCGTCTGTCTGCTCGGGCTGTGATTTTATGGCAGAGAGGAACGGAAGAACACTGAAGAATCATTCCCCAAGCTTCAAGTGTTCATGAGTCGTACAGACGTACATGTGTATGATGTGTATGTTGCACACAGACTAAGAGGTCGTTCATGTGGGAAACAGGATCTGAACTCAATGTCTATTTTCTTTTTAGATTTCTGGGTAATTTTTTTCTTTATTTATTGAACAGCTGAAGAGAGACAGGAAGTGTTGGGAGGAGAGAGAGCGGGGGGTGACATACAGAAAAGGGCTGAAGAATGAAAAGAAAAGATGTCTGATCTTAGGGTTTATTTTAATATTAGATTTGTATTTATATCAAATGTGTTTTTCCCTCTAGATTAATTTACTTTCTGCAACAAACTATTTTAATCTGCTCAATTCATCCACGCGTACACAAACACCAGGAGCACACCTTGTGTTTTGAAAAGTTCCACTCGATATTCCGTTATTTACAGAATAAATATCTCTCTCTATGTGATTCTGCTCTCTTGGTTTTGCTGTGTCTCTCCGTGTGAGGGTTTTGTTTTTTAAACAGGAGTTTTGTTATGTTGCATGGAGACATGAGGTCCTGCACTCTCTCTCCCCGCTCTCTCGAGCAAACAGCAATTTTATGAAGAAATTAAAAATTAAATAAAAAAACGGTCGAAAATATTCTTTGGCGGCCGTCTATGTGTACACACACACACACACACACACACACACACACACACACACACACACACACACACACACACACACACACACACACACACACACACACACACACACACACACACACACACACACACACACACACACACACACACACACACACACACACACACACACACACACACACACACACACACACACACACACACACACACACACACACACACACACACACACACACACACACACACACACACACACACACACACACACACACACACACACACACACACACACACACACACACACACACACACACACACACACACACACACACACACACACACACACACACACACACACACACACACACACACACACACACACACACACACACACACACACACACACACACACACACACACACACACACACACACACACACACACACACACACACACACACACACACACACACACACACACACACACACACACACACACACACACACACACACACACACACACACACACACACACACACACACACACACACACACACACACACACACACACACACACACACACACACACACACACACACAGATTGAAATGTCAACGCTTTACGACACTTTTCTGTGTGAAAATATCTTTAAGGAAACCGTAATGTCTTCCTATTTGTACAGCCGGTCTCCATGGTGCTATACGTGGACTTATTTTTCACTCACACCGATGGATTTAGGGGTAGTATTTATTAAAGGTGACATCGTGTTCATATTGATGATGATGATGATGATGATGATGATGAAGATGGTTTTGATGCTGTCGATGTTGCACTCTTCCTCTGGTCACTTCCTGTCAGCACCTGTGCGTCTGAGCTGTTTGTTTTCACTTCCTGTCGTTGTCTCCTCCTCTCTCTCTCCTTGCTTGTCTTCTTCTTCTTACTCTCTGATGTACGCAGCTTTGGATAAAAGCGTCTGATAAATGAATTGTAGAATTGTTTATACATTTTCCATCGACCAACGTGCACTGTTGAGTGGTGAGCTGAATGGATCCAGCCTTGAAATGCGTCACTGAATCATTTTCTTACAACATATCCATTTATTGCAGAACAGCTGTATCGTTGAAAAGGATTCTCTCTCTCTCTCTCTCTCTCTCTCTTTCTAAGGTTTATTTTTTCACACGTGTCATTGAGAGACAGGTCAGTGGATAGAGTCAGAAATCAGGGACAGAGAGAGAGTGGGGTGTGACATACCGGGAGGGAAGCCACAGGTCAGACCCGAACCTGGGCCGCCCACTTGGAGGACTACAGCCTGCCTACATACATGGGGCGCCCGCACTAACCACTGCACCACCAGCGCCCCCCCAAGACTCTCTTTCTTATGGTCATCGTGCGTCAGGTATCTTACCTGTCTTAGTGCAAACACGACAGGATGATTTTTTAATGCAAAGCTGACCGACATCTTTTATAGATGTCGGAGCAGATTCAAAAATAATCAAAATAATAGGAGGTGTTTTGTGTAGAGGATCTCACAGGGGGGATTGACGGATACCTGTGTAAGGTAGGAACCTTAACCCGGAAGGGAAAACAGTTTTTTGGACCGCTAAGCAGCTGCATGCAAACGTTACAAGCGGGGGTTCTTTGGTACATAAATATGGACATGTGGAGAGAATTAACTTGAAATAAATGAATGGCATGTTCAACAATTCAGTTTGACTCGGACCTTTGTTCATCATGCAGCGCCTCAGTGGCTTAAAGTGTCGGCTTAGCCTCTACGATTAAGATATTTTTAATGGATGGCTGAGGCATCGGGACATTTGTGATTTTTAGGACTTCTTTGAATACAGAGGAAAAAGAAGCGGAAGAGTAAAGAGAAGCGGTGTTTATTGGAAAGAAGGCAGAGACAGGACAGATAACTGGAAGTGGAAATGAAGAAAAAAAAAAAAAACTCACAATATCATTTTCTCTTGGCAGTACGGGTGCTTGGGTTTGATCTCCAGCTTCTGTACGTCCATGTATCTGATCTTTGGTCCTTTTCTGGTGCACCTGCACTTGTAGGCTGTTCAAACACATGAAAAAGTAAAAACCAGACGTTAACAATCACATCGCAATATCATAATCGTCATTGTTGGGAATTTAAAGCAGTGGAAACTGGACTCTGTGAAGGATTAGTAAAGCTCTCCTCCGACTCACTTTCAAGCTCGGGAAAACCGACGCAGAGATTGAAGAGATGGAAAAGTTAATACTTTATGATCTGACAGACAAATTGGCTCCAAATCAGCCGTCTGTTTATCTTCGGAGCGCACGCTGACAAGAGGAGATTACCAGAGCCAGAGTTTAAGTCTGGTGTCTGACTGCTGAGACGTCGCAAGCTTTACAAACAGGGCTTCAGTTACATCACATGTGAACGTGCTAAAAATAACCAGAGATGAATTAAAGAAGGGAGACTGTTTTCCACTTAGCACGGAGGTAGAACTTTAAATGAGAAAAGAGTGAGTTTAAAAATCAATTTAAGTCGTTTTCACATCGACACTAATGAAAATATCGAGATCATTTCAGGAGGACTGCTCCGGATATTCTCCTGACCTGGTTGTTCACACATGCACCTCACAGCTGGAGACTATCAGGTGGGGGGGGGGGGGGAAGACGTGATGTTAAAAAACAACTTGGAAGTAGCAGACGAAGCATCAGAGTCCTCTACACGACGCTATAAAGAGAATATATGTGTTTGTATCAATGCTGCGTGTAGTTCAACAGAATCTCAACATGAACTAAAGAGAGGAGAAGAACAAACTGGAGAACAGGAAACATGCAGCAGCAGGTTGATTAGAGCACGGAGATGGTAGAGGTGGCGTGCAGACAGTCTATGGTCGTGCAGCGATCACAGGGAATAAAGGTCACCACCCCCTCCCACTGGCCCCTCCCACTGGCCCCTCCCACTGGCTCCAGGTGAATTCTCCTGATTATATCCTGCTGCGTTCTCACATCAGATCACTCTGACTTTCTGCAGAATAAATACGAGGAGGCTGGAGGAGAAACATTCAGATGTTTGTGATCACATGACGCTCCTCCTGGACAAACGTTTTATACACAACCAGAAAATGAACCTATTAGCTGTTTTACACTGCAGCTGTGAGGACTGATAAAACCCAACAGTGTTTCTATGTATTGCACTAGTCGCACCCGATGCCCAGTTTCATCTCCGGCTCCATGCAGTCACACCTTTAAGGTCTCTTTACGGTTTTCCATCTTCTCAGGTCCACTTTTTCTACTCGTGATGACTTAATGCCGCTCTTTAAACGGACACAGGAAATTAGTTTTTTTCCCGGGGTTGTTTATATTTGTGATGGGAGGTGATGACCTGAAGACTCCAAGGTTTCCATCATCCATCACCGGCTATCTCTCTACACCGCCGCCGGCCTCTAAATCTGTCACCATGCACACACTGGTGCCAGCACGCCGCAACATACGAGGGGCCAATAAAAGTGTGGACACCGAGGTTAACATCCATATACTGTAAGACAGGGTTTCCATGGACATGTCAACACAGAAGAGATGGAATCATCTTACTCAAGTCATGCACCTGTTTGTATTTTCCCATGTTGGTAAGGACAGAATCAACGTTTTTATCAAATAGAATCAACGTTTTTATCAAATCTAAACCTGAAAATGAAAATACTTCAAGAGCTTCAGAGTGAGTTTGAGCTTTCACCCTCTGGTCATCGTTTCAGAGAACCTGTGAGGAGGACTTAAAGACTGCAGGTCTCATTGATCCCCGGTGTAATGCATAAACTGGAAAGCAGTGCGTCCTCAGGATGTTCTTCTTCCTCTATATATATTTGCACATCTCTGTATTGCACTTTGCATCACTTGGTAGAAATGTCCATTTTGGTTTGAGATCTTGACTGATTTCATTTTTGATGCTTTTATCTCCATGTGTGTGACTTTACATTTAGTTTTTATTGAATCTAAATGATCTGTTGATGTTGTCTTCTAATAACTACGGCTGTCAGCATTAACAAGTTAAGCCCATTAATCTCATGTTGTTTTGTCCCTTCAGGCTCTCCGTAGATACTCGTCCTCAGTGTCTCCCTGTAGTCTCAGTGATGTAAAAGAAGGACACTGCTACATCTTTGAATGTTTCATTTCACTTTAACAAACTCTCAGACAGTAATATCCACCTGATGACATCACACATTGACCTTTGTTACCGTTCCTTTGGGCTGTTTGACGTCACTTTGGGATCCCTAACCACTTCCTGTTTCTGTGCTTAACTTCATATTCACTGTAACAGAAGCTCCTTACCTTATTTCAAAATAAAAGCACACAGCAAGTAAAGTACTCTCAGCTTAAGACATTGCAAAAAAATGAAAAATAAAAGCCTAACAATTTTGACTTTTAAATGCAAAACAACTTGAATTTCAAACATGCGATTAAAAATGTGATAACTCGATTAACTATTGAAATTTAGCGATTACTCACGATTCAAAATTTGTCATCGTTTCCCTACTAAAAACACATCTGCATTCACCAATCTTCCCCTGATGTTCAAACTTCATTTGCAACATTTGCAAGAACATTTTTCTTCTTGAAATCTGTTATCTAAGCTTTAACATTTTTTCCCATCATTGTCCTCCATTTCCCAGACTCCCTTCCCATAACCCCCCCCCCCCCCCCCCCCCCCCCTGAATGCTTGGCTTTAAATGATTTCTGAACTCCACTTGTCCTGCCTTACACAAACAAGAGGCTCGGCGTGCCAACAATAAGACATTTTAAACCTCAGGTGTATTTATCGGGTCAATGCAGTCTTAAAGAAGGTCTACATGTTTATGGATGTAAAACTATCAAATCACCAAGTGCAACAGTTCTGTTTCGATTAGGAGTGAAACGCTTGCAGCAGGTGGTCTGTTGGTTACGTAAAACACACAAACACACCACTGGGAGTGAGTGACTGTTTTCTAAGACAGTGCAGAGATTTGAGGATGTTTGTTTAAAAACAAGAAAAACTCCGAATATTACGAGTGATTTTTAAAGTTAATTCCTAATTTATGAACACACATAACTGCTGGAGAGGTGTCAAAAAAATATTGTTCTTATGATTGGCAGCAAGCAATATTATTATGTCGAAAAAAACACACAAAATGACATTAAATCCTTGAGTTTACCTTCTGCATTCAGGAAGTATAAGGCCACCACAAACAAAAGTAGCACCGCTGTGCACCGATGCATTTTCTTCAAAGATGTTTTTTTTCCCCTCAAAATCCGAGCTGTCCAAACCGCCTCTATGCGTTAAACCAATAAACAGTTTACACAAAGTCTTCAGAGGGGTGAATTAGTTCCACTTGCAGCTGTTGGTGGACGACAGAAGTGAAGCAGCGCGGAGGGTTTCTCTGCTTTTGGAGCCCTTTTTGGAGCGCTGGTTGTGCAACTCCGTCTGTGCGTCCTGAGCGCTAGGATGAATCTCCAATCACTGGTTTAGGTCTCTCTCTCTCTCCTTCTCTCTCTCTCTCCGTCTCTCTGGTTGCTTTTCTGTGGGGAGGCAGGCAGCAGCTCTTTTTAAAAGCAGCCCGCTGTCCCTCTCTCATTAATATGCACGGCCAGTCAGCGAATCAAACACTTGTGGCCTGCCTGCGGAGGAGAAGTAGACAACAGACAGGGAGGGGAGGAGAGGGGAGGAAAAACACACTGTCGGCCAATGATGAGGGGTGGAGTGACGTCAGGTAATGTAGACACTGTTTGTGGTGGTTCATATTTGGCTCTAATCATAACCTGTCATCTTCTGCGATTGTTATGAATGACAGAAAACTTTAGTGAGAAGAGATTTCTCTCATTTTGGGAGAATTTGCGACAATTGAGCATTTTTAATTGGCTGAAAAACAACAAATTTAACTCATATTTTATGAGAATCAGAGCTGACTTTTTTGTGTCCAGTAGCCAAAAAGCATATGGGTCAGCTCTTTGCTAATTAGAGTCTGAACAAAATTCACTGTTGTCCATTTTCATTAAAAAAACATCCAAAGTGCGAGCGTTTCAAACTCTGTTAGGATGTTGAGACAATTTTGCACTTTGAACAAAATGTAAGCTCAAGAAATGGTTATCTCTTCACAGCCTTGAAATTGATCAGCAACCGAAATCCGGAGGGACATCACGGCATCCAATCACGTGACTGGCACAGAGGCCTGGAGGGCAAAATTGGTTTAGGAAAATGACGTCCACCATTGAACACTCTGTGTAGCTGCAGCACGGGCTCTTTTCATTATCCAGCTCTTCAAAACTCTGCATGTTTAAATCACCTGACGAACACAGAAAAACTGAGATATTAAGATAAACTGCTTTTGGGTACTTGCGACCCTCTTACATGGACACTATTTAAATCTCTAAAAACAATTATGGTTTGAAGAGAATCATGTGAACTGGCGACTTCCAGCCGAATGCATCTGTGGTTGTCATAGTTACAACAAATGGTGAAGACGTAAAGTGTTTAAAGAGACACTCTTTAAAGGAGCAGTATGTAACTCTTCCCCCTAGTGTTTAAAATGGGTACTGCAGTCTAAATTCTAAACATCATAGAGAGCTGTCTTCCCCCCCCCCTCCTCTCTAGAGTCCATGCTCACACAGGTCACCATGTGGTGGACTCTGAAGCTTCAGTGTTTATCCAGCTCTGCATGGGTCTGTAAACCTTTCTGTGTTCTAACCTCTCTCCATTTTTCAAAAGCATCTCCAATATTGATCCTAGTTTGAGCACGTTTCTGCTCGTGGAGCTTATTAGAAACATGCAGAGGCTTTTTAGGTCGGGTACAATCACTTCTATCTGAATCACTTCTCTTGCCCGCTTCCATCGCTGCAACACCTGTTGACCTGATAACTGCTCTCATATCTGACAAACAGAGGGGCGTCCAAAACGGCCGTGTGTGGGGGGGTTAGAAGGAGGACATACTGGCTGCTGCATTGTTGTCAGAGGACGTACATTAGCATCTGGTTTCAGAGTCCCAGATGGTCAAAAATTAAGGTGCTAATACACCCCCCCCCCCCCCCCCCCCCCCCTCAAACAATAGTTCAAGCTAACATGGTAACTGTAGGTTTCAATAGCACCAGTGATGGCTTTTTGCTAATATTTCCTCTGGTTGAACACATTTGACTTAAGTAGAAGGTAAACAGTTCTTAACGGAGCAATAACACACTGGAGGGTTCTGATGTATGAAAATAATCATTAAGGCAAACGCAGCGCTAAGCAGCGTGTAATTTCCTCAGCTGAGCCTGTTATCTTCTGGAGGCCGACAAGGACGGGTCAAAGAGTTTGTGACGTTAGCTGGGACGTAAAAGCAAACAGTTGGGAGAATCCTTGGCAGCAAAAAAAAAGGAAACGCAGCCACATTAAAATGTTTTTGTTCCAACAACATTACTGATCTGGTCCTTTAATATTTAAAACTTTGATCTGGGGTGTCGGATAGCCTAGGGTGCCCCGTGTACAGATGCTGTAGTCCTGATCGCAGCGGGTGTGGGGTTGAATCCGACCTCTGACCATCGTTGTATGTCATCCCTCACTCTCTAATAACAAAATTGAAGTGTGGACATCCATCCACACCTCCACCATCTGTGGACGTTCTCGCCCTTTATACCACATCAACAGCCCGAGGCGTCTCACTCAGCCACACTAGCTTCACGTTGAAGTCACTTGTAAACTCCGGCGCCTCACTTTTCTCAGACACGGAGGGGAAGCGTCTGTATGAGACGCTGAGGGATGAAGACAAATGTTCGGTATGTGAGGAGTTAGGAATGAGATCGGCCAGTTTGTAGAGGTGACCTTTGACCTCTGAGCAGAAGAGCACTCACATGTGTGAGATTTGGAGAAGCAGAAGCCTCTTTGATTGAATGTCGGCTGAAGAATTAACGGTGAAAAAGTGACTAATACTCTGAGTAGTTTTTGGAGAAGTATTTTCTAACGCTACCTTTACTTACTTGAGTACCGATTGTCTCTGTCAACCTCCTTTCAACTCAAATGAACAGCTCCAGAACACTGTTATTGTACTTTTTTTATTCAAAGCTGATCCTATTTTCCAGTTTATTCGGTGGAAATGAACAAAAGAAGCTATTGTACCTGATGATGTCATCAGGCTGAACCATTGACCTGTAAGAGATAGCCCTGAGAAGAAGGTCTGACCCCTCCCACCTGGGACGCTGACCAGAGGATTAAACAGAATTCATCATCATCCTGCATCAGGAGAGATGTGTGTGTGTGTGTGTGTGTGTGTGTTTGTTCACTCTGCCCTCTCTCTTTGTGAGTGTGTGTCTCTGTTCGACGCCTTGCCCTGGACACTGACGCAATCAGCTGCTGTCATCACTCAAACCCGGCAGCCTTGAAATGTCCGTTTGCCCGTGAACCTGCATGTGTGTGTGTGTGTGTGTGTGTGTGTGTGTGTGTGTGTGTGTGTGTGTGTGTGTGTGTGTGTGTGTGTGTGTGTGTGTGTGTGTACCGGCATGTTTACTGGCATGTACATCAGGAAAATGAAAAAAAGTCGTGTTTATAGACTGTATATCAAAAAGGACGGCACAGCTGCTCTCCTAAGGTGAAGCCAACACATTTGGTTCTCCCCCCACTAACTGGCTGCAGTACAGGTTATAGGCTCCGCCTCCATCATGTTAACAGATAGGACAGGACGCGTGCTTGCAGAGAGCTCCATCAAGAATAAACAAGCAAGGGGCGCTGGTGGCGCAGTGGTTAGTGCGCGCGCCCCATGTATGGAGACTTTGGTCCATCAAGCAGGCGGCCCAGGTTCCAATCCCACCTGTGGCTTCTTTCCTGCATGTCTTTCCCTACTCTCGCTCCCTGATTTCTGACTCTATCCACTGTCCTATCTCTCCATTAAATGCACAAAAAGCCCAAAAAGCCCCCCAAAAAAAGAATAAATAAGCAGGCCCCGGCTCCTGTGGCCGAACATTGACTAGAGAGGTAGAGAACGTTGCTGTAGTGTGTGACTCTGACTCTGACACTGACGGACTGCGGCGGGAATGATCAGTTACCCAGGTGTTTATAACCTCCCGTCTTGACCGTTGTAATGGAGTCCTGTTGGGGGGTTCCAACATATACAAGACTCTGGACCCAGCTGCCAGGGTCTTCAACCACACCAAGTCCCTGGCAGCGCATCACCCCAACCCTGGCCACCTCCACCGGCTCCCTGCATCAACTATAAAATACTCCTTCTCCCCCCTCAGTACCTCTCCAGCCTCCTTCACCTGTACACCTGTCCTGGACCCGCCCGTCTCCACAGGTCAGCGTCACAGCCCACTCCCTTTGGAACACCGTCCCCTGAAACATCCGTACCACCCCCACACCCCTCCAACTTTGGACACATTAAAGAAACTCCTCAAACACCCTCTGTTCATCACAGCCTACAACCTCTCTTCCCTCCACATCGGACTCCCATCCTTCGTTTTTCCCGGCTCTAAACCTCATCACTAGTGCAACATTTCAGCGCCTGTTGCAGGGAGATATCTGAGTTGTCATACAAGGGAAGGAGGAAAGACACTGATGCCGTGTGAATCCACCGCGTGAGTCTTCTTGATCTCGGGATAAAAGACATCTGTGCGCTTGTCTGTTCTCGTCTCCTGCTGAAGCGAGCCGTAATCAATCGGACATCTGTTGTCTCCATCCATTAGATCGCTCGAGCTTCAATGAATAACAAAGGAAAAGAAAAACATGAAGAAGCTAATCAGTTTTTAAAAAGTACGAGGGAGCTCAGCCAAAAGGAATCTGTCTCGACATGATGATAAAAATGACGTCATTCCTTCTTCTAATCAGTCATGAATGGTGATGGTTCAGAGAGTTCTCATGGAGCACAGTGAGAATTTATTTAGATGTGTTCCTGTGTATTTGTTTTTATCGGCTGTAACAGTTTAAATTGTGTAATGTACCTTTAAGACGCCTTGATTCCTCCTTAGTTTAGGTTGAAGTTCATTTCAAACTAAACTAGTTAATGACGTGTACAGGGATCGTGCAGACAGTCTATGGTCGTGCACCGATCACAGGGAATAAACATCACCGCCGCCTCCCACTCGCTCCAGGTGTGGGAGGGTCTGAAACTCAAAGAGCTGCTTACTTGTCCATTGTCTTATTTCTGTTGTGCATTTTATCCTCTACTTTTAGTTATCAGTCCTTCTTTTTCTCAACTTGCTGTGATTGTAACGTCTCACAGATAAGCACTCTACAAAATAAAACCAAAACAATGTACATTACTCTCCTCAACACAAATTAACAGACATATCAAAACTCTCCTTGTCGTCCCTCAGGCTGCAGAAGTACCTCTGGTTTTGAATCTCTGCTTTGAAGTACTTAAGTTTTTGCTTAAAATAGACTCTCTTCAGTCGTAGCAGGGCCGACTCATGACCCTCATAAGAGGCTCTGCAGAGTGAACAGTTCAACCGGGACTTTTCCATTTAAACGGTTTCTTTTTAATCATGGCAGGACTTTTAGAGGCAAGCTGTACGTCGTAATGAAAGTAAGGAATGTTAGAACAACACATCCAACTTTACAGAGAGCAGTGGCACCGCTGAAGAAGAAATCCAGTCTGTGTAGGACACCTTTACAGTAACTTCTAGGGTTCAACGTGCACATGCATGATCACAGTGAGTGAGCGAGCATGTGTGTAAAAGAGAGAGAGAGAGGGAGAGCCAATGTTAAATGAAAACTTTAAAATTCAGATTTACCCGATGTACAAGAAGTATTCAGACACCTGGCCTTAAAGACAACTGCTAAACATTGGGAGCACTGACTGTAGAATAAAGAAAAGAAAACATTGTTATTGAGCTCAGATCTAACCGTCTACATGTCACCTGATGAAGCTGAGGTAGAACATACCGTTGATGTTTGCTGCTGTGAGGGGGAAAGGGGGGAGACTCTGGGCTTAGAAAACAGTCACTGATGAATGTCATTTTGGCAGTAAACATGTCATAATCTGACACTTTGCAGGATAACAAGATTGTTCTTTTACTTCATGGCAGACAGCTGGACTGCTTGCTCGTTTGTAAACTCCATTTGTCTCGGCCCAACCTGCAGTTTCAGAGGACTTGGCTGTTGTGTCAGTGCAGATCTGTGCAGCTAACCTCGTGGTTAAACACGACAAGAGGGCGTGTGAAGTGTGCTCGCACTGTTTAGCTTTAAGTGAGCTGTGCAGACAGAGAAGAAGTGTGAGAGTGCAGCTGTGAGTGATCCGTGTTGGCATCAAAATGGAAAGTCTTGATACTTTAAATAAAAGCTGCAGCTGTTGACTTAACGCCTTCAGGTTGATTACAACCATCAGTGGAGTAACCTCTCTGTAAACATGTGGTGGAAAGAGCTCAGTACGGCCTGCAAAGACAGGGTGAGATGTTTGAGATATAAGTTTAGTAAGACTCACAAAACTTTTTTTTTTTATGAGGAACAGGAACATTAGTATCGTTCAGTAGATTAGGTAGTTTAGGGGGAGGGGCCCAGAGCGACGGCCCATTACGTGGTTGGCTCTGTGCTTTCCCATCTTTTGTTCTGATTGGCCGGATCTCCAGTCCCTTTTGGTTTGACTTAAAGTTGTGTGTGTACAAGAGCAGCCGATGAGCAGACCGAAAACGCACAGATGGACAGAAAAGTATTTAGAAGGCAGGTGTGAGAGCACAAATCGTCTCAGGTGATTCAGGTGATTCAGGTGAGTCGGGTGGGGTTAAGGGTGAGGCTGACCGCCCGAGGCAGAGATGTAATTGCTCTGTTTTCTGTCATGTTCACACCATTCTGTTTTCACAAGTTTACAGCCACGAGGCTAAAGAGAGGTGACAGGAGATTACTGAAAGACGGACATTTTTTGTCTTTCTTTCCTCAAGAGTGCACTTTCCCTTCCTCTTTGATCTATTCTTATTTAAACGTACAGCGAGGAGTTTCTAACTTGATACAAGAGGACACATAGTTTCAGGTTCAGGTTACTTTATTTGTACCCGTAGATACATTTGGTTGCAGGGAGAGTCACATAAACTTAAAGGCAAGGTTGATAATTTTCTAAAACTAGCATGATTTTGAAAACAGCATTCCCTCAGTGCTCCGTCTGCACCCGCCCCCTCCTCTCTGTGCTCCCTCCAAAGCCACGCCCCCTCACTTACATGCACGAGCGCCGTTGTTCCAGAAGCGGACCTCAGCTCATGTCTTGCGTTGTGTAGAAACTACGTCGCCTAATGTCAGACAGGGAGGCGTCTGATTGGTTCTTCAGGTTGGTACCTCGTGGCAGACATTGGTTGAAGTTTTTACAGACTTACAAACTGATACAGATGATGGATTTTCTTCTTTCCTTTTTCAGAGAACATGAGTTATTACTTTCTGTCAGGACCTAAAGACAATTTACACCAAAATCTTAAAAAGTGGATCTGGAGGAAATTACTAACCCTGACTTTAAGCACAGTACGGAGCGACACAACCTAATGTTAGTGCGCCCTTAGTTCGCTTCAGGGGCAAGAATTCAAAAGCTGAACTTCTGAGTTCATACTGAGGAAAGTTTGCAGCTTGCTGTAGTTACATCTGTACAGTCTGCACAATTCCTGCACAAACACACAGACCTGGAATAATCCCAGAAACTAATCAGAAAGTTATTTTTTGTCTGTTAGTTGATGATGTTATGAAGCCTCTAAAAGTCCCTTACAGACATCTAAAAGGATAGACGCTGGAGTCAAACTCATTCTAGATCAGTACTCTTAGAGACCTTAAGATTATTTATTTCACAAACAGCCTGCCTGCTCACACCACAGACCCTTTCAAAATAAAATTCTTCTGTTGAAATAATGCTCACGGGGAGACTATACGTCCTTATACAGTCCTGAGTCTGAGCGAATGTTACACACGGGGCCGCAGTCGTGCAGGGACATAAACATCACCTGCTGAGACATGAAGAGAACAGAGAAGACAAACATGCCATCAGTTATAGTTTGTTTGGATTTGCAGGACTCGGACAAGAGGAACTTTCTTTAGATTTAACCCTGTAACGAGACACTGAACGGCTTCACACAAAGACACAGAGCGAGCATGTGTGTGCATGTTTGCAAATGTTCTCATTTGACGTTTACATCCACGTCAGTTAGCACATAAACTGTCAGGCCATTAGTGCAAAGCAGAGAGATTCACTGCATGTCCATGTTTAAACATATATCTTTGTAGGAAAGCATGTTAGCACTTAATGTCCACAGGGCTGGAAATACAAAAGCTCAACAAAAAGAGTGAGGCAGCTAAAAAGAAAGGCAGGTCGGGGATTTAAAGACAATGAGCCTGGGAGGAGGGGCCCGGTTTGAACGTTGTGTTTACAAGTGAATGAACATTTCTATTTACTCTACCTTCAATACCGGGCGATGACAACACACTACGGGATAGATTGCGCCCGTTAGAAACACAACAACATGTCCACAGATAGAAGTCGCACCATACTAACGGTGTGATTGATTTTATTACACAAAAACAAGACAACAACTTTACTGTTGCATAGTAGCAAGTAGGCTAGCTCTCATGCCAAACAGGAAGTCAGCTTTTACAAAGAGCTCCAGCTTCCTTGGAAAAGTACCAGTCAGTGAATATGGTGCGTTTTGCACACATTACAACTGCCCATCTTCAGTCGCCAGTGGTGGAAATGCAGACATAAAAAGCCATATTTCATTTGATTTTATTTATTTTATTTAACCAGGAAAAAGTCTCCTTGAGATTAAAAATCTCTTATATAAAAACAAGCGAACAAACAACTCCGTCTTGATGTTGAGAATGATACGTGTAATCCACAGTTAGGTGTGTAGCTGACACAACTGACAGGTTTGTGAGATATAACGGTTTGTCAAGAGGCTTAAAGACCGGAAATTGAAAGATCGATCTGTGGATTTTATGAAAGGATGCCAGATCATTCAAATGAAAATCTATTTCTAAAGAGGACATATTACCCCCCTCCTCCACCTTTTCAAACAGTCCCCCTGTGGTCTAAATGAAACATCTGTGCTGTGCTTTGGTCAAAATATAACATGAATCAAGCACCAGAGGAGGTTTGTGACCCTGTATAAACCAGCTCTCTCAGAACGCTCCGTTTTGGTGTGTGTGTCTCTTTAAATGTAATGACCCCCCCTGAGTTTTCCCAGTAGACATCACTCCTTCACGAGAATAAAAATGGCTGACCTGTGCAAAAGTTTTGTTCTAGGCTGGGGGTGGAGTCCATGGGTGGAGATATCAGGGGAGGGGAGGGGATTTCTTTTTCATCAGATTCCCACTGTGACATCACAAGGAGAGCACATTTGAAACAGAGCATTTTTCTCTGTGTTGTAAGACTTATGCAGACCACGAACAAAGGACTGGATGGTTTATTTCACATTTTGTGGGTCAGTAGACTCTCAGGTTACCCAGATATATGTTCAGAAACACTGAAGAAGTGGATTTTTCATAACACTGTATGTCCCCTTTAAACCCAGCCCTAACCATGAGCTCATACTTGTGGGTAAGATTAAAGTGTCCCTGTGTAGAGGTCTTAAAATATGGTAACCCAAATCTATCTGAAAACCTTCACTGAACTGTCAGCTGTATTCTCCTGCATATAAAAACCTACTCCTTTAAATAGTAACTGTATAAATCATGGCAAATCCTGTTACGCAATTCAGACCTTAAAGACCTGAATCTGTAGGTGTGTTAATGTGTACAGAGGCCCCAGATGACGGGGGAAGTCAGGTCAGCAGGAAAAAAACAAACTAACCCATCACGCTCACTGAGTTCTCTGTGCACGCAGCAAGCATATGTTCAGTCCCAGGATGGCTCCTATTTTCAGGTTCTCCATGACATTGATCCTGGCTTATGTCCACGTTATGTAATTTTTCTCATCATATTGAGGCCGATTCTAAAAACTGAACGTTTGCTTATTTACGCTCAAGTTGTTGGGCACAGCTGATGGAGCAGAGAAATACTAAATATGAGCAGCACCGCATGACACTGAGGGAGGATGGGTGAAAGACTGCTCAGTGGAAACATTTTATATAAAAAAGTAAAGATGTATTGTTGAATTACATTAATTTAAATAGGTGTAGCAACATGCTAAAAATCATCAAAATGCCCCCTAGTTACTGTAAGAGAGCCGTGTTAATTATAATGTTCAGTGAGTGGGTGAAATAAAAAATACAGAAAGTTATTTACCTGGCCATCTCTGATTCATCACAATTGATTACAGTGAGATTTGAACCTTTTTCTCTGTAACTGGTTTTATAATAACGAGCGTGTATTGAATAATAAAAAGTCCTGAGAATCATGGGTCTAATCTATAGTGTAAATATGTGGACTAGCCAGTTGCATAAAAATAAATTAAATGATAAAATCCACCCTGCTCCCAGGCTACCTCAGCACTTACAGCTGCTTTTCAACATAAACAACTATCATACAACTCAGGAAACCGGAGCAGTATTTGTGGTTTGCAATGAACTGTGAAGGAAAAGACATTCAGACGACGGAGTCAGACTTTTCTCTTTTCTCTGTAGTTTTGTCCTCAGACAACATCTGATGATCATGAGAGACACGTTACCTCAAAAGCAGCATTTCATGTCTTTAAATTGTCGATGCTGCGGTTAAAGCTTGTCTATTGTTTGGTAAAGAGTTCGAATCACAAAGAGGACATGTCAGATTACGCTGTCCTCCAGTCTCAACTGTAAGGTCGAGGGTTTGATCCCCATTGGCCACACCAGAAGTCCTGACATTGAAACCTATGAAGTGTTTCTTATTGGACAGCTTAGTAAATCTCAACATCTATCAAACTCTACGCTCCCATCTTCCCTGCCCTCATGAGGGCAACAATCTCCCAGATCTGAAGTCCTCACAAGTCCCAGATTTAAAGTTCTTTTAACAGACTGAGGGGTATTCCCCGTGACCACAAAACCGACTGGTATGTACGTACGGTATGTTCCTGTTTAAGTCTAAACCGTAACAGAGTTTATCTTAGAGTTAGAGAAAACAGGTTCTGTGTCGACGCACAGCATGCACTGATGTGGTGTGATATAAGAGGAGGATCAGATCACAGCCAAAGGTAATAAATATGTAAACTGTGTCTGTGAGCCAACACCCCGTGCAGAACTGTCACGACTCGCACTGATGATGAATCTCAGCTGCAAAACAAAACTGCTTCTAAAATGACCTCTCTCGTCTGTTTATGTTACCTGTTGCACAAGAGTAGGGGAAAGAAAGACGAGCTATTCTGCTGTTAGTTCTGTGTTTCATGAGCCCTCAATGACACCTCAAGACTAAATGCACAGGACATTTGTTGCATGCACAGCAGAGATGAGCAGTTTTACAGATGAAATCCATGATAGAGATAATCTGAGTCATCTCTCATCTGAACTATAGCCTCGATCACAAGACAGAATTTAACATACAGAGGGATGCTCCCTCCTTGGACTAACAAAAGAGGGTCTTGAGTCGTGGTTAATTTGTAAATCCTGGAGGTGGGACACCATGCCAGGGGGCAAGACAAAGTTGTTTCCAGGTAAAATCTAACAGTCTTTGGGGGAATGAACGCAGGGGAATATGCAGGAGCGCTCCCACATGACGAGCTGTCATCTTCTTCACCTGCGGATGTGCAGCATGAGGAGGACAGGAGGAGTGGTGTCAGGGCGGGGAACGAGGAGACAAAAAAAAAAAGGCACAGAATTACATCAAAACTGCAGCAGAGCCTCGGACACATTGGAGCAATCACAACAATCGCTCAAAAAATCAACTGGAGAGAAAAGCGTGGAATCACGGTGTGCATCTCTCTCCCTCGCCCTCTCTCTCTCTCTCTCTGAGTGACATGCTGTCAGTTGAGAGAAGTCATTGTATATAATAACGCCATACGGGGTGCCAAATAGACTAACGATTATGTCATGCGCCCCATGTACAGAGGCTATAGTACTTGCAGCAGCGGCCATGGGTTCAAGTCTGACCTCGGCCCTTTACTGCACTTTGCCCCATTCTCTCCTCCCAGCATTTCCTTTCTTACTTCAGCTGTCCTATCTCATTTATTTAATGCCAAAATCGACGAGGGAACGTGCAGACAGACACATTGCACGTTTGGAGCTGTTTGGACAGCATCAGTTTTTTAACAGAGACTGCAGTCTGCAGTGTTGTTCCCACACTTCACTGATAAACTGATTACAGTCTCTGTTTCATGTCTCTTCACTTCTCTGTATGAACTCGCTCTCCCTCCCAGATCATGTTCTGTCCTTATTAAAACAGTAACTAAACTAAAACTCCTAATTCTAGGGTAACATCTAGTCCTGCTGCTTTATGTCTGACCTCCCCGTGTTCTCTCTCTGACCTCTGCAGCATCTCTTCCCTCTCTTTTGTTTCGTCTCGTCGACTTGCTGCTCCTTCGTCTCTCCCTTCCTCCTGATGATCTCCGTTGTTGCCGAGGCAGATGGAAGGTTTCAGGGAACAGACGCAGGAGAGAGAGAGAGAGATGTTATCCATGCGTTCCCTGGGCAATAAAAAAAAACAGCCCGGAGTAATACTCAGAAACCTGTGCTGTCCTCACATGAACCAGGTTACTCAACAAACAGACAACACTGAGTGAGAATCTGAGTCAAAATAAACATTCTCAAATATCTAAGAGGATCATTTAGCTAGTTTAGATTATTTCCAAGGACTGTGTGGGCGTGGCAGCTCATGTTTTGATTGACATATGCCTGTGGCTCAGTCGTCGTCTCCCAGCTGGAAGGTCGGGGGTTCGATCCCCAGCTCCTGCAGCCACAAGTCCGATGTGTCCTTGGGCGAGAGACTTAACCCCAAGTTGCTCCCACTCGGCGGTGTATGCATGGGATTAGTTACTTCTGATGGACACTTTACCCAGCAGCCTCTACCATCAGTGTGTGAATATGGAGGTGTGACCTGCAGTGTGAAAGCACTTTGAGTAGTCAGAAGACCAGAAAAGAAATCTACAAGCTCATAGTCCATGTCAATCAAAAATCGCCCCCATGCATCGTGCACCTGCACAATGAACGGGAGTGAACGCATCAACCAGATCAGGAGGATCAGGGGCAGTCCAACAGAGATTCTCAGGAGCGTATATGTGTGAAAACGACTTGACTTAAGGTTGTATTTGTATCCAATCATATGAAACACATGACATCACCTTTTCATTAAGTATCACGACGAGGAGAGCCGACACAGCTGCTGTTTTGACATCTCGCTGTGTGGCGAGCACCTCTCAGTTATTATTCGCTGACTCACTGACTAAACATTGGATGATTTGGTTTAAATTGGCCCCGTGTAACGATGTTATAATCACTAATAATCGCCGTGTTATGGTGAAGTCTGGATCCAGCACATGTGGCTGTTATTAAACAAATGAAATATCAGTATAATAAACACAAAAAGATGTGTTTGATCTGGCTTAGAATGTGAAGGGACTGATGGTGTTATATGTTTGGAAACTTTAGACTTTAAAGATGGACGAGGGCTCCGACTATCTGTTCTAACAAACAAGAAAGGCTTTAAAGAAATGAGGAGAAATGTCTGACTATGAAACCAGCTTTAAACGTACAAGATGTCGAATTATAAAAGTGTTTACATTTAAATATCTAAATTGATAAAAAAATGGACTAAACTTATTTTATAAATTATTTTTTGTTGAGTTCTCACATTACATCAAACATTTCCAACGGTTTTCAAAGACTGAGAAGTCTGTCATTTTATAGTTGTAAATGGACGTGTCTCGGCCGTCATGATCCGCCGCCATGACAGACACCGGATGTTTATCGTTGCCATGGAAACACTGCATGTTACATCAAAGACCGCTGCATAAAGAAGTGTGAGCTGCTACGGAAAGCTGTCGTACTGTTGCTGTTTGTGCTGCTGTGATAAAAACGTCATGTAAATTATACTCGGATACATTAACTCTTCTGTAAACATATTCTCTTCCTCAGGTCGATTTCACCTGGTCGTCATGACTACGGTCATCTAAGAGTTTGTTTTCATTTGGGGTGGTAGCAGATTGAATCACTCCCATGATTCCCCTGGTGGTGGAATCTACATATACAATCATCCTCAGAAAGACAAAGCAACATGTTGTTTGCATGTTTTTCTCTTTATTGTGATCTTGTAGTTCTCCTGTGATCTTGTAGTTCTCCTGTGATCTTGTAGTTCTCCTGTGATCTTGTAGTTCTCATGTGATCTTGTAGTTCTCCTGTGATCTTGTAGTTCTCTTGTGATCTTGTAGTTCTCCTGTGATCTTGTAGTTCTCCTGTGATCTTGTAGTTCTCTTGTGATCTTGTAGTTCTCTTGTGATCTTGTAGTTCTCTTGTGATCTTGTAGTTCTCCTGTGATCTTGTAGTTCTCCTGTGATCTTGTAGTTCTCCTGTGATCTTGTAGTTCTCTTGTGATCTTGTAGTTCTCCTGTGATCTTGTAGTTCTCCTGTGATCTTGTAGTTCTCTTGTGATCTTGTAGTTCTCCTGTGATCTTGTAGTTCTCCTGTGATCTTGTAGTTCTCAGTTTCAGATATGGACCCAGTGGGCAGGACGTGCGAAAAAAGAAGGACGTAGCAAAACCATGGCGCGGACTATGTGGAAATTGGAAGTCAGAGGGCAGAACAAACACCTAGCTGTGGGAGTGTCACCCACCTGTGGGAGGGGCTACTGCCCTTTGTGATGTCATGAAGGGAAAATCTCCAAACGGCCTGTTTGAGCACACATTTTCTGAAAAGTGGAGCAGGCAGAAGACGGAGAGGATGGACTTTTCTCATCATTGGGGGGTTTGTAGACGGACTAGAGACACATATTAGTGTTAGAGGAACATGGGGAAGTGGATTTTACAGAATATGTGACCTTCAAGTTAACACATTTTGATGACGGAAAAATAATCACTCCAAGAAAATTCAAATCAACACAACCTCAGTGAGTAGACAGGTTTTTGTTTTGCTGACATGCGAGCTGACAGTCTGATCCCTAAAAGTCATTATGGAGCTTCACTGACTCCACCTTAAATCCTCAACATTCCTCGCTGCTATTACCTTCACAGAACTCACCACAGCTTAACATTAAGCCAGAGAGACAGGTGTCACTTTAATGAAAATTACATTTCAAACCATTTTTCTCCTCCAGTTTCCAGAATCAAACCGGAGCTTTAAGCCGACTGTCAGTCTGTGAAGTTACCACTATCTCTTCTAAAAACTATTATCTCTATTAAAGGCGAACAAGAGGCGTCAGAAATCTACTGAATGAAAACACGGGACGAGTTAAACCATCTGATCCAACACCGCCTGTGAGGTTTCAAATGTATGTGTTGTTTGTGAGCGGAGGGCTTAACATAAGGGCCGAGATCATGATATAGGTCACCTAGCTAATGCTGGCACGAGACGAGGTGCACGCCCCTGGAAACGTGACCAGACTCCTGAATAATTCACATGTTCATGTAAAGGGATAGCCCGGAGAACTCACTCTTTGCAGAGCTCCAGGACATACATTCAGGGTGCTGGCGAGGATGAGAACATAGGAACTGTTGATGGAGTTTGAATGAATAGAGGAGACTCTTTTAAAAACACATTTAAATATTGGTGTGATACTACAGCTGGAGAAGAGGAACAATATTAGGCTGTCAACATTAACGTGTTAAAGGAGAAATCAGTAAGATGTGTAGTCAGTAAAATGATAAAGTGATCTTACTATCTGATCATTAAGGAAACATGTTGAAGTGCTGGCTTCTCTGACAACAATGCAGCAGCCAGTATGTCCTCCTTCTAACTTTAGATTCTGCTCCTGAATGCTCTGGATTTCTTTGGACCAGAGAAGGTAGGCGCTTTTAAGGACACCCCCGACACGGCCGTTTTGGACGCCCCTCGATTTGCCAGATATGAGAGCAGTTATCAGGTCAACAGGTGTTGCAGCGATGGAAGCGGGCAAGAGAAGTGGTTCAGATAGAAATGATTGTACCCGACCTAAAAAGCCTCTGCATGTTTCTAATAAGCTCCACGAGCAGAAACGTGCTCAAACTAGGATCAATATTGGAGATGCTTTTGAAAAATGGAGAGAGGTTAGAACACAGAAAGGTTTACAGACCCATGCAGAGTGTGTCCTTATCCTTCTCCCTGCATCTTATCCCATCTCTCCCTATCCCATTTTTCCTTTGTAATATAACAATGAGTAAGGTCTTTTGTGTCTCGAGACAACACTACAAATACAGTTCGATCGATTGATTCCTGTTGGTTTGGACGTTTGGAAAGTGCTCAAAGTTAATGTTGTAGTCAAGACCACATTAACCGAGACCAAGACATACCAAAGACCGGAGTGCTTCTAGACCAAGACAAGGTCGAGAAATTCAGGTATCGAGACCGAGTCAAGACCAAGACCATAAATATCTCTGAAAAATCATCATCTGGTGTTTAGGGGGCGTGTCACTCACTTAGACCGTAACACAGGGAAGGTTGCGGCCGTAACCAGGGGATAAAAATCAAACTACAAATGAACTGAAGTTATTTGTTCTTTTAGAAAGAGGAGTTTTCCTTCTAATCACAGAGATGACGTAGAAAAATAACCGATCAGTCGTGGTCCTGATTTAAAATCCGGAGTCCACCCAGACTGAGACCGAGACAAGACCGAGACAAAGACGGATTTCGAGTACTACAAAACTACTCAAAGCAGAAGAAACGATGACGTACATTTGCAGCTCATTTTATTTTCCATCGTAGAAGTTTGAATTCTGCGGTGGAGGGACGTCAGACAGCTTTACATTGTGTTCATACGTTATTAATAAGCTGGTTAATTATTAACATGTTTGTCCTGGTTAACTCTGACCTTTAGGTATTTGAGTCACAGTAAAGAATGATGTCACTCAGGGCCTAATTTAACACGTGTTTCGCACACACACACACACACACACACACACACACACACACACACACACACACACACACACACACACACACACACACACACACACACACTTATACACCGCAGAAAAAGAAGCCCGAGAGGTGAGCACAGAGGTAAGCAGACTCGGTCACACTCTGACACCTGAGACTTCCTGCCATTGTGATTGTGAGGCCAGAGATAGCTTCTAAACCACAGCGACACGTGCTGAACTCGGTCATCAGCTACTCACAACTCTAAGGCTTGAACTTTGAGACACAGGGAAGGACAATGACCGGTGGAGGAGAGAGGTAGCCTCATCGTGTCCACATGAAAATGATGCTTCAGAGCTGCACATTAGGAAAGAACTGAAGGTGTCATTTTACACCCACACATACCAGTGGGTTCACCAGGTTTCCATTCACACACATACCAACATGATGAACTGCTTTACACAGGGTTTGAAAAGGGCAACAATCAGGGATGGAGAGTCCTGAGATGCTTTGAGAAATGTAGATTACATGAATTTGAACAATACTGTAAAATCCTGTAAAATCCTTTTTTAGAGGGGGTTTCCCAGAGAGAATAAAGGTTTAAAGGTCACATATCCTCCTCCTCTTCAACCAGTTAAAATAAGTCTCAGAGCTCCTCAATACATGTGAGTAGGGGTGTAACGGTACACAAACATTTCGGTTCGGTACGGTTCTCAGTTTAGAAGCTTCGGTTCGGTACATTTTCGGTACAGTAAAGGGACCTGATGCAACACTTTTTTTTCTTTATTAGGAACATTTAGAATTTCCCTTTTACACGTTGGGCTAAGTGCAGCATCGACAGTTCAGACTTGTACACCTGCTCAGGTTACTTTTTAATAACATTTTAAATTAAACATTGTAAAATAAATAAAAAATAAACTTATACTGCATCCTTCAACCAAAAGAGTCTCCAATAAATAAAAGATATGAATGAAGTAAAATATTTTAGAATGAAATGAAGTAATTAATATAGCCTATATGTAAAAATAACCCCTAACCCTAACCCTATATGTAAAAATATTTATATTTAATTACACTTCCACCTTTTAGTTTATTAAGGCAACAGTTTTTTGAATGCCCTTTGAGCACATAATAAACATAATCACATCTGGGACAGTTTCATCTCAGAACTATTAATATTTCACTCTGTTGATATAAGAACTTTAATGGCATTTGTTTATGTCTTTGGCCCGTTCAGAATTATTAGCAAAAGTCTGTCTGTTGGGGAGGGAGGTGTTCATTCTATCATGCTGCAGGTTATGCTCCCACACAGACGCGTCTCCCCTTTCACGCAGCAGCTCTGTTGGAGCGGGATCATCGCTGAAAGTGAAAACGAAACTTAAGAGTAAGTCCGTAAAAAGAACTCCATCCCGGTTATATTCAACTGTCCAAACCGACAGGACTCGAGGAACTAGTAATCTGCACAGTTTATGTTTGAACTTTTTTACAAGTTACTAACTAAAAGGTGTGTCCCATACCAGCGACCGCAGCATGCCTTCACACTGAGGTGTGCCTCCACTTTGCGGTCCGTGTGGGAACACAGATTAAAGAACTTCTGTTCCGCGCGTACTCGGATCGGTCCACGTGCGGACCGGACCGAAGGCCCTGTACCGAAACGGTCCGGTCCGAGTACGTGTACCTTTACACCCCTACATGTGTGTGAAGTCTCTAGTTCTATTTCAGCCCTGCTCAGAACAGGCTGTTTCTGTGTCTGTACCTTTAAATATGTAAATGAGCTGTGTCTGACCACACCCCCTCTCTGGAAGGGCTTGGGTGTACTCGGTCTTTCTCGTTCCATGTCCTATTGTTTACGGTGAGAAGGCAGACTCAGAGGGCAGAACAAACACCTAGCTGTGGGAGTGTCACCCACCTGGGGGAGGGGCTACTGCCCTTTGTGACGTCATGAAGGGAAAATCTCCAAACGGCCTGTTTGAGCACACATTTTCTGAAAAGTGGAGCAGGCAGAAGACGGAGAGGATGGACTTTTCTCATCATTGGGGGGTTTGTAGACGGACTAGAGACACATGTTAGAGTTAGAGGAACATGGTGAAGTGGAGTTTACAGAATATGTGACCTTTAAAGGTTTGGATGATAATTGGTTAAAACTTCAGTCAGCATCTATTACAAGTGTATAGATCTCATGTGCTAATGTTTGGCTGCAGTAGAAAGCCCGTCTGTCCATCTTGACCTGCAGGAGCTGAAGGATGTTACGAAAGAGACACAAGCATTGACCTCCCTCTGACCCCGAGCAAGGACCTGAATTTGAATATCGAAGTCACGCACACACAGACACACACACACATGCAAATCAAAATGTCACAACATGTGGAGTTATAACAGCATGCGACACAAACACACACACACACACACACACACACACACACACACAAACACACACACACACACACACACACACACAAACACACAGGTATTTAGATTTTCTCTATTGCAACTAATATGACTCACTGTAATTAGAAGACACCTTCAGTCTGGGTTGTGTTGTCAGCATGTGTGTGAGTAAGAGAGACAGAGAGAGAGAGAGTGAGAGAGAGAGAGAGAGTGAGAGAGAGAGAGAGAGAGAGAGAGAGAGAGAGAGACCACTGAAACACAGACTCTACCAGCTTCCGAGCAACTGCTATTGACCAACCATGGAAACGATTTGTGAATGAGACGCCTGAAAAAAAACACACACACACACACACACACACACACAAGTCTGCAGGAACACACAGGTATTTACACAAACATAAACACACACACACACACAAGCCCGCAAACAAACACCTACCTCACATCCGCACTGCTGAAACTCAGACTGCATCCAAATGGTCAGTTCTAGCAGAGGTACTAACACACACACACACACACACACACACACACACACACACACACACACACACACACACACACACACACACACACACACACACACACACACACACACACAGAGACTCTTGTCCTGAAACAGCCCTCTCAGCGGGGAATGGGACAATTTTGCTCGGTCTATAAAGGCCGCTTTGTGTCCTGACTATCTACTAAACACACACAAACACACCTAATGACTGCTTTGTGTCCACGTTTAAAGACACACTCACACATCAACACAGAGACCAGCTGCTTTGTACCCTCATTACAGAGCCGTTTGGGCTCTGGCTACTTGGGGTTGCAAAAACTGGGCGAGCAGTCAGCAGCTAGTCTTATAGCGCCAATGGCAGAAACATGTACAGAAACACGCACTCCTGATGGCTCGGTACAATGAGCATTTTGTGTTTTGTGGTTAACCCAGTATCAGGGATGTTTTTTCAGAGGGCCTACAGGTATCCTCCGGTCAGAAGAAGTGATGCATTAAATCTGAAACATAGCCCAGTATCTCCGTAGACTAGAAACATAGAGAGCTGTGTGACTTTGGGGGCACTCACACTTCATGCCCAATCACGTTTGACCCCTAGAGTCCAGTTTGTTTGACTTGTGTGAGTGCTCGGTGCACTTCTTTGGCCCTGGCCCGGTTGAAGAGAGAAACAATGAAGGGGATGCAAAGGTCTAGTGTTTACTCGAAAAGTGAGCAGACGCAAATATTCAGAGACTCAAAATAAGAAACAAAGTCAGTAAAGTTGTAGTCATGTTTTCCAGTGTTCTGACTCTGAGACCCTGCTTCTTGCAAACACAGTGTCGTATTACGGCATAATGACGTAGAGGTAACTGTGGCTCATGCACGGTTTGGCGTGGAGCAATTTGAGTACATGCGAGTGTTGGACTGAGAGGGGACAATCAAGCTTCGACATGATACAGAGCAACTGGGCCAAGTGTGAGTGTGTGCTCTAAAGATTTGTCATTAAGCTATTTCACACCTGCAAAAAAAAATCCAGAAAATGTCCTGGAACCTTTTGAGATGAGCTGCACATGTGAACAATAAACCCTGACTTTATCCAGCCTTTTCCAGCTGGCGCCCTCATAACATTTCTGCAGGAAGTGGAGGTGAGCCGATGTGTGAGAGCAGCAGGTGTCTCCGTGCATGTATTGAAGCAACTTTTTACACATTTCTGCGAGCCAGTATTTTTTAAAAATTTTACTCTGTAACCAAGGAATATGTTAAATTAAACGTAGCATTGAAATACAGGCAAAAACTTCCATTAAAGCACTGCCTCGTCCGCCATCGTTCTTTGATTGTAAACATTACTCTGTAAATTCTGAGGCGTCCTCTGTGTATTGCCATTTGAGATATCCCCTTAGATTGGACAGTCTCCCTCTGTGTGGGATGTGTGTTAAAGAGCAACAAAGGAAGATTTTAAAGGGCAGCAGGTCCTGAAATCATCTAGAAATGTTTAGTAGTGCATGTGTGAAAAGGATTATAGACACTTTATCGGAGTTAACTGTAAAGTGCTTTTGTGTGAAGTGAACGGGCCATGGGGTATAAACTCGTCTGCAACTATAACGTCACAAACTCAGAGAGCATGGACATATCAGGGAGAAATAATACTTAATATTCACTGAAAACTACTGCTCATTTTCAGTAATAAAAATCCCAGTGAAGTGTCCCTCCAGTCTGGCTGAAGACGACTGTTGGCCAGAGCGCCTATGACGAGGGACGGCGGCCAACAGTCTACTTTTAAACTAATTCAAAAAGTGTCACTGAGAAACATTACCAGAGCAGAGAGCGCCACAGGAGCCGGAGGTTCTCCTGTGGCGCTTTACGATGATGCAGCTTTATCCCTATTACGGCAGCAACTGAAACTTGCAGTAACGACTGTTATGATCTCAACCTGAAAGTATAGACACTGTAATCGTGGTTAGTGTGAAGCACTACAATGAAAAGAGCATTATGGGTTGAGTTGGTCGGTAGTTGTGTCTGTTTCCCTTTTTGTTTAATCTACAATTATAGAAAGTTGTATTTTTTAAGACAAGAGGATAGTATAAAAAAAACGTTTTTCCCACAGCAGGAGACTTTCCCAGTAGGACAGGAAAGGGGGGGAAATGAGGGACTCTTGAGGAAACAGAGTCCAGAGAAGCAACAGAGTCCAATCAATGCTGCGTGTAGTTGAACAGAATCTCAACATGAACTAAAGAGTGGAGAAGAACAAACTGGAGAACAGGAAACATGCAGCAGCAGGTTGATTAGAGCACGGAGATGGTAGAGGTGGCGTGCAGACAGTCTATGGTCGTGCAGCGATCACAGGGAATAAACATCACCACCCCCTCCCACTGGCTCCTCCCACTGGCTCCAGGTGATTATATCCTGCTGCGTTCTCACATCAGCTCACTCTGACTCACTCTGAATAAATACGAGGAGGCTGGAGGAGAAACTCTGTTTGTGTTCACACATGACGCTTAGCCTGCAAATATCAGGAGTTTCTCAGGAGTTTTGTGCGAGTGTGAAAGGACTATAGGAGAAACATCAACACACAAAGTTGTGTGTTAGGAGCTTCAAGGAATGGGGGGGGGGGGGGTTGCATGCAGAATGCACATCGCCATGCACTATGAAAAGCATCAGCAAAACTGGTGTAGTGGAAAATAAAACCGGAATCTTGATGAAATGAAATCTGTTTTTTTGGTAAATAAAATCACATTTCACTATCTGGAAAGTACGGTGAACAACCTATTGGACTGGGCAGGTCCTCTTCTCTCAATGATGCTTGTGGAGAGTTTTTTTTCCAGTCTTTGGTCTCTTGTTTAAGGGTTTAAAAATAACTCTTTAGGGAAATCCTCTGTTGCTTTTCCAACACGACTGTGGCTCTGTGCAACATGCAGTGTCCCTAAAGACCGTTTTTTTTTTTAAGGCAAGTTTGGTGTGAAAGAACTCGACTGGCCTGCACAGAGCCTCGACCTCAGGCCCACTGAACACCTTTGGGAAGAATTAGAGCTGATTCCGAGCCAAGCCTTCTCGTCCAACATCGGTGCCTGACCTCACAAATGCTCTTTTAGCTGAATGGGCACAACTTCCCTAAAAGGCACACTCCACTACTGGAGGAGGAAGAGGGGGGTCCGACCAAACCATGGTGGTATTGGAATGGGATTTCCAACACTCGATGATCCAAACTTCATGACATTAGGTTGGTATAGTGGCTCTCTGTAGCAAGTAAACATGCACTGCAAGAAACATTGTTCTGGTAAAATACCTTGAAGGAGCCAAAAAGGAGGCTTCAAGGTCTCTCCCTCCCCCCTCAACTTATTTATCATTTCTAAAATAAACACTTGATGCGTTGAGAAGATGTGACATGTTGGATGTGAGATCTCATTTGGTGATCTTTGAAAGTTCAAGCTCTGTATGTATGAGTCACGCAGAATAAACAGCAATGTAGGCAGCGGTGGAGGTAACCAGACAAAGAGTGAAATGCAGAGTGGCATCTACAACAATGGCATACTTTCAGCCGGTTCTGATGCTCACAATAAAGTTTGTCCATGAGTCATCGGAGGCCAAAGAAGAATTTCAAAAAGAGGTCTGAAGCATGAGAAGGAAGAACAAAAGATCCAGCTTCTGTTTGGAGTCGGTGCTCTGTTGTTTTTCTTCTACAGGAGGATATGATGACTGAATGGGAATCTCTGATAGATCTGAGTCACTCTGGTGCTTTCATGTGGCTTCTGACTGGATGGGAAACAATTCAACGCTGAACAAAGCGCCCCTTTTCTCTCCCAGGCGAAGCGACGACTGTGTTACAGCATTGACGTGTTTCAGGATTGGTTCACGCCTACTCGGCACGCATGCTTTTTCATTACACACTTTTTAGCTGCCGATCGAGCCGGAGCAGTCCGGCCGCTCAGCATCTTATCTCTGCCATCATCTTTGTGACATATTTGCATGGAATTCAGTGAAGGAAGGAAGTGAGGAGAGTCAACCCACATGAGCATGTGGCTTTAGACGAAAGCCAACTCTGCAGAAAATTCTCGATCTGGAGAGTTGAATGACAGGGTGGGATGTAAAATACCAGAAATGGGGTCATATTCAGCCCACAGAGGTCATAAGATCAGGGGTAAAAAAAATGTTGGAAACGGGAAATGTAAGTTTCATAATGGGATTCTTTGGTAGGCAGCTGATTACTTCCAGATTTCTGCATGCTAGTCCAGAGAATGGCGAGTTCGATGAGCACATGGCAGAGGCCGGCAGTGACACAATCCAGCCTGCTATGCGATCAGTTAAACTGCATCCCCATGAATCCAAACAGAAGGCTCACCACATGCATCACCACCTAATTTCACTGACACCACAATCGCCTCTGGGGAGACCGGACAAGGTGAACGCTCTCACCAGGTAGAGAGGAGACAACCCGATCCATCACGGGCTGCTGTCCCATGAAAGGGGCTTCACGGGCTGCTGCCGGAGCCAGACCACACCTGATGTGCTTTTTTCCCCGAGTCGCCTCGGGGGGCTGCAGCAGGACTGGACTCTTTTTTCATTTCACATCCATTTCTCTCCTTTTGATCAGGGACGGTGGACATGTCTGGTTAAGTTTAATTTTCTGTTTTTACAGATTGAAATAGTGTCCTGTTTGCTGTTTAAGGTCAAAGTGCCCAAAACTCGTAGTTTTATCTTAATATCTCTGTTTTTCTGTGTTTGTCAGGTGATGTAAACATGCACAGTTTGGAAGAGATGGAGAATTAAAAAGCCAGTGCTGCAGCTCGACAGAGTGTTCAATGGTGGGCGCTATTTTCCCAAACTGTTTTTAACCTGCAGGCCGGCCCTCCACTCATCAATCACATCATTCTTTATTACCATGTATCCATTAACCTGTTCTTCTTAATGTAGACAACATACTACCTCGGCTGGGAAAGGCAAACCAAACCTTTTAAGCTTGAGACAAATTGCCAATTTATAAAACCAAATTACAAAAGCAAAACACTTTCACCAAGGAAAAAACAAATGTACATTTTAAAAATCAAACACTTTTACGAGCTTTGAGACAAATTTACAAACAAAATAATCTTGCCGGAAAGGGAATGTACCAAATACTGGAAGTGATTGAGTGAGCGGTCAATAAGTTTGTTTTGACTGAAGGCTGTTAACTTTCTCAGATGGGATCCACAAATGGACCAAACCTCATCCGGTCACCATAAAGTCCATATAACACACAAACTAATGTAAATACAGTATAATGTAAAATATAAATTAATTTTGTCCTTGGTAAAAGTGTTTTATTTTTGTAATTTCTTTATATAAAATGTCATTTTAGACTTTGTAAGTTATTTTTTTACACTTCCCAGTCATCACAACATACTGTAGATCTACATTAATCACCCCACAGTTCACTAAAAGCTGAAAGCTTCTTAGTTGTGGGAAGCTGCTGCTTGAAGTTGTCGTATTTGATAGAAAATCCTCACGAGTTTGTGCTTGAAAAAATCTGATTTCTGATTTTGTAATTTATCTCAAATGTCCTCAAACATAAGGACCAAACATTACATCTATCCATCCATAAAGAAAAGGCAGATTAGTTTTAGCTCTACAGGCAATGCAATCATCACGGGGAGCTCTTTGGATTTATCTTTGTATGTGCAGAATCTGCAGTTGTGAATTACTAAGACATGAAGTATTTACCCCTGTTTATGCATTAATACACGTGACTTTTATTTCAGCATTTAGAAAAACACACTGGAGGAAAAGTCCCATCCTGGAAGTCCTCTCCTGCCCCGAGGGGATGCATGACAGAGGGATTAATGAGCTCACTGCGCTTTTCCAAACACTGATCCCAGATATCAGCGGCTTCTTCTTCTTCTCTCATGTAATCCTCTTAGGGAAGAAGATCTGAGGCTCACATTCTGAACAGAGAGACGACATCACATGATCTGTGTGCCTGACAGCCGGAGCTCTGATTCAGAACGATCTGCTCCGACAAAAAGTGGAAACGACATTTTTAGCCACTCGATAAACAAGAATAACAACATGTGGCATTGTATGACAGAGTGTGGATTTTCATTCTGCTAACAGAAGTTGATTTAGGCCACGTTTACACGAGAACGAGCATCTGAATTCAGAATCTTGTTTCATTTTAAAAACAGTTCTGTGTTCAGACGACAACGTTTTGATAACTGTGCATGCCAGACCAGTAGTTGGCGGTGTGACTTTCTAATTAAACATCACACGCATGCACACATAATCTCACTTCCACATAGCCGTGAGGGAGAAACGTGCAAAAATGGATAACGCACAAACATTTGTGTGGATGGGAAATGAGATGGGGTTGTTACTCAAAGTGAAACTACAAAGAGCGTCCCAAGAAAATGTCGACTGGGAGTGAGCAGCACAAACACATCTCAGGAGTCGGCCATTGTTGTTGTAGTCCACCTACTCACAGAAGACTCTTCAGAAGAAAAGTGTATTTTGAGACGACACAGCGATGGAACTAAAACGCCGTCGTAAGTGATCATCCAAAACGGTACAAAAGGGTTACTGTTTTCGGCCGTGTAAGGACGACCTTGTTAATACAACTTTCAGAATAAAAACATGTTGTCTCATTTCTAATGTTGTCTAACTCTTCAGCTATTTGTTGAAAACATTTCTATCCCTCACTGTCATTGATTTCATGTGGAGTAAGACTTGTTTTCCATTCACAGCTGTTGCTTTAAATTCCTCCCCGTTTTTCATGATCTCATGTTTTTGTTACTTCGAGCGGTTTATTTCTACAATTACTGTGAAACTGCAGTAAATAAGAAAAAACACATTATTCCCCACGTCGACGGTTAAAGTTCTTTGACTGTTTCAACAATGCCAACATCCGAACAACTGTTCTACTCGATCTTAGCTGGAAGTGTTGGAGCTTGAAGCACAGCTGTGCATGCCAGACACACACACACACACACACACACACACACACACACACACCCACACACACACACACACAGACACACACACACACACACACACACACACACACACACCCACACACACACACACACAGACACACACACACACACACACACACACACACATAGGCAGAATATATTTTTTTTCTGAGGATGCCAAAACCAGATTTAGACTTCCCAAATCTTGACACTGGGAGTAAAATTAAAAAGATGCTTCACTGCAAACAGGAAACAAACACTTGGTGCCGACAAATTGCCGGTTGAAGGCGGGATGTTTTGCCGCCATGTTATGTCTGCCGTGCACACACTGATGCTGAATGGGTTCTGTCCAGGCCACGCCCTCACTGACACCAGGATGACCGCGCCCTCTTTAGTCAGAGGTGCTGCTTGTCAACAGGTAAGGCATGTATCCGCTTGGGGCCCCTGTCCAGTAGGCGGGGCCCTCCGGAGGGCTGACAAACCTTAAACAATAGCAGCGGCTCAGAACTAGCAAATTTTACAATGACAGTCGGGAACCTCCCTAAAGGGGACCCCATCTGACAACACTCAAGTGTTGTTTAACTGCTGAGCGTTTCAATCTTCCTGTGTGAAGTTAAGTTGGTCACTTACATGTGCCGTTGGTGTCAGATTATTGTGATCATAATGACGATGGATGCTGGTTTTAGGGGCCTTCAGTGAATTTTGCTCAGGGCGCTAACAGACTTTAGAATCACCACTGTCTGTAGTCAATGCTTGTGTTTCTACAAGACATGCAGCAGTCCGTCTCTGGACTCTGCTGGGTACATTTCTGGTGTGTGACCGCAGCAATTAGCAGCTGTACACACAGGTTTCACAAGATCACAGGAGAACTACAAGATCACAGAAGAACTACAAGATCACAGGAGAACTACAAGATCACAGGAGAACTACAAGACCACAGGAGAACTACAAGACCACAGGAGAACTACAAGATCACAGGAGAACTACAAGATCACAGGAGAACTACAAGATCACATGAGAACTACAAGACCACAGGAGAACTACAAGATCACAGGAGAACTACAAGATCACAGGAGAACTACAAGATCACATGAGAACTACAAGATCACAGGAGAACTACAAGATCACAGGAGAACTACAAGATCACAAGAGAACTACAAGATCACAGAAGAACTACAAGATCACAGAAGAACTACAAGATCACAGAAGAACTACAAGATCACAGGAGAACTACAAGATCACAAGAGAACTACAAGATCACAAGAGAACTACAAGATCACAGAAGAACTACAAGATCACAGAAGAACTACAAGATCACAGGAGAACTACAAGATCACAAGAGAACTACAAGATCACAAGAGAACTACAAGATCACATGAGAACTACAAGATCACATGAGAACTACAAGATCACAGGAGAACTACAAGATCACATGAGAACTACAAGATCACAGGAGAACTACAAGATCACAGGAGAACTACAAGATCACATGAGAACTACAAGATCACAGGAGAACTACAAGATCACAGAAGAACTACAAGATCACAAGAGAACTACAAGTTCACAGAAGAACTACAAGATCACATGAGAAATACAAGATCACATGAGAACTACAAGATCACAAGAGAACTACAAGATCACAGGAGAACTACAAGATCACAGGAGAACTACAAGATCACATGAGAACTACAAGATCACAGAAGAACTACAAGATCACAGAAGAACTACAAGTTCACAGGAGAACTACAAGATCACATGAGAACTACAAGATCACAGGAGAACTACAAGATCACAGGAGAACTACAAGATCACAGAAGAACTACAAGATCACAGGAGAACTACAAGATCACAGAAGAAATACAAGTTCACAGAAGAACTACAAGTTCACAGGAGAACTACAAGATCA
This sequence comes from Labrus mixtus, assembly GCF_963584025.1. Taxonomy (NCBI): domain Eukaryota; kingdom Metazoa; phylum Chordata; class Actinopteri; order Labriformes; family Labridae; genus Labrus; species Labrus mixtus. The sequence goes on along the minus strand of NC_083621.1, from coordinate 1,886,405 downwards.
CAGAAGAACTACAAGATCACAGGAGAAATACAAGTTCACAGGAGAAATACAAGTTCACAGAAGAACTACAAGATGACAGGAGAACTACAAGATCACAGAAGAACTACAAGATCACAGGAGAACTACAAGATCACAGGAGAACTACAAGATCACAAGAGAACTACAAGATCACAAGAGAACTACAAGATCACAGGAGAACTACAAGATCACAGAAGAAATACAAGATCACAAGAGAACTACAAGATCACAGGAGAACTACAAGATCACAAGAGAACTACAAGATCACAGGAGAACTACAAGATCACAGAAGAAATACAAGATCACAGGAGAACTACAAGATCACAGGAGAACTACAAGATCACAGAAGAACTACAAGATCACAAGAGAACTACAAGATCACAGGAGAACTACAAGATCACAGGAGAACTACAAGATCACAAGAGAACTACAAGATCACAGGAGAACTACAAGATCACAAGAGAACTACAAGATCACATGAGAACTACAAGATCACATGAGAACTACAAGATCACAGGAGAACTACAAGATCACATGAGAACTACAAGATCACAGGAGAACTACAAGATCACAGGAGAACTACAAGATCACAGGAGAACTACAAGATCACAAGAGAACTACAAGATCACAAGAGAACTACAAGATCACAGAAGAACTACAAGATCACAGAAGAACTACAAGATCACAGGAGAACTACAAGATCACAAGAGAACTACAAGATCACAAGAGAACTACAAGATCACATGAGAACTACAAGATCACATGAGAACTACAAGATCACAGGAGAACTACAAGATCACATGAGAACTACAAGATCACAGGAGAACTACAAGATCACAGGAGAACTACAAGATCACAGGAGAACTACAAGATCACAGAAGAACTACAAGATCACAAGAGAACTACAAGTTCACAGAAGAACTACAAGATCACATGAGAAATACAAGATCACATGAGAACTACAAGATCACAAGAGAACTACAAGATCACAGGAGAACTACAAGATCACAGGAGAACTACAAGATCACATGAGAACTACAAGATCACAGAAGAACTACAAGATCACAGAAGAACTACAAGTTCACAGGAGAACTACAAGATCACATGAGAACTACAAGATCACATGAGAACTACAAGATCACAGGAGAACTACAAGATCACAGGAGAACTACAAGATCACAGAAGAACTACAAGATCACAAGAGAACTACAAGATCACAAGAGAACTACAAGATCACAAGAGAACTACAAGATCACAGGAGAACTACAAGATCACAAGAGAACTACAAGATCACAAGAGAACTACAAGATCACAGAAGAACTACAAGATCACAGGAGAACTACAAGATCACAGAAGAAATACAAGTTCACAGAAGAACTACAAGATGACAGGAGAACTACAAGATCACAGAAGAACTACAAGATCACAGGAGAACTACAAGATCACAGGAGAACTACAAGATCACAAGAGAACTACAAGATCACAAGAGAACTACAAGATCACAGGAGAACTACAAGATCACAGGAGAACTACAAGATCACAAGAGAACTACAAGATCACAGGAGAACTACAAGATCACAGGAGAACTACAAGATCACAGAAGAACTACAAGATCACAGGAGAACTACAAGATCACAGAAGAACTACAAGATCACAAGAGAACTACAAGATCACAGGAGAACTACAAGATCACAGGAGAACTACAAGATCACAAGAGAACTACAAGATCACAGGAGAACTACAAGATCACAGGAGAACTACAAGATCACAAGAGAACTACAAGATCACAAGAGAACTACAAGATCACAGGAGAACTACAAGATCACAAGAGAACTACAAGATCACAGGAGAACTACAAGATCACAAGAGAACTACAAGATCACAGGAGAACTACAAGATCACAAGAGAACTACAAGATCACAGGAGAACTACAAGATCACAAGAGAACTACAAGATCACAGGAGAACTACAAGATCACAGGAGAACTACAAGATCACAGAAGAACTACAAGATCACAGGAGAAATACAAGATCACGTGGGAATACAGTGAAAAACGTCCAGTCAACATGTTTCTTTCTTGGAGGATGATTTGTCGTTCACTCGGTGCCTGTTTTGACGCCATGTTGATAAAGTGATGGATTATACGATCCATACGAAAACAACCATTGGGCTAGAGTGGGAGCGAACGCCTCTGACGGAACGCAAGCGCGCACGGACGATTTGGAAATTGCGGCTGAGTGTGTGTATGTGAAAACTCTTTCTCCATGCTCACAGGCCGCGCCGTTTGAATTCAAACACTGAGACACCAGTTACACCGTCGTGATGGCGCTGCTGTAAAGAGCTACTGATTCAATTTGCAGGATGAAAAGATGGCGGTATGATTCAGGGTTTTTTCTTCATTTTTAAAGAACGGATATAAAGAAAAGTTTGTGATTAAAACTCGACATAAGAAGGGTCAGACAGAGAGCAGGACGGCTCTCACGTGGACAACCAGCCCTCGCACTTTCTGCAAAAACAAAATAAACTGTTTGCATGATGATGCCCACGCAAACAACAACTTAGCACACCCAGCATATGTGACATTACAGAGATAATGATAGTGATTATAATGATTTGGACTCTGCAGAGATGAATGTTTGTCTCTTGTAGGCGGAGTACGGACATCTGAGAGGGAGCAAAGAGCATAATGTGACAGGAAGCAATCCATATAATACCTATGACAACGTGAACGAGTGCAACGAGTGCAACATGCAGTTTATGTTCTATAAAAGCGTCTGAAGGTGTTCATCATTTCTATAATTGCAGTTGTAGTTTTGAATGTATGTGAGAGAGAAACACCTGTATGTGCTCTCTCACTTTGTTTACTTTAAAAGCAAAAGAAACCGAATAAACCATGAAGTGTTTTTGTGGAAAGTTCTCCTTCAAAATAAAAGACAGACTTCTCCTTCAAAATAAAATACAGACTTCTCCTAAAGTGAAGCTGCTCCATTGTCCCTTCTGGGCCTCCGTACATGTGTGGTGGTGACTGTGTCTGCAGAGACTCTGTCCTCTCACTGGATTTTACTGTTCTGATTTGTTCTGGTCGACTCGGGACGTTTGTAGGCGGAGCTGGTGTGTTTCCTCCAGCCAATGAGAGCGCAGCAGGTGAGTTTAGGAGTGGATACAATTCAGTGATTTGATTCAAAACGGCGATTGGACGTAGCAGTAAAGAAGAGAAAATATAATGAGAGTGAGGAGAAACACCAAGTGGATAAAGCTCGTTCTAAAAGGAGGGTGAACCTTGTGTTGTCTTTTACCCGTGGACGTGGAGTTGATCTACTTCCTGTTGGACAGGAAGGTGACAAACACCAGCGGTTAGCTTGAGCTAGCAGTGTTAGCTTGCAGTGTAGGTACAAGCAGTAAACGTACACACTATGTCCTGCAGGGGGCGGGGCTTCTGGGGGCGATGGGCCCAGGAGGAGGAGGGGCTCAGTTTGAATGTTGATGTTCGGTTTTAATGCAATGAAGGTTAAAAAGCTGAAGACACACCAGTTTAAACCTAAACTTAAAAATATAACATTTTTAAAGACTTTTAATTATTTCATTAGACCATGTTAGTTTGAGTTAGATGGACTTTATAAGCAGGGCGTGTCTAAACCTCTAAGACTGGGGTTTCCTAACTGTGGCACTGACTGTTGCTACCGTTTTTTTCTGAGCGCCAGCGTTTTTTTTTTCAGTTGTTTCCAATGAGTAGAAAGCGTTTGCAGCAGAAAACGGACGCCTGTGGAAAAAGCGCTCCACCTTTTTCGTGCGGCCACTCCGAGCGCTCAAGTTGAAAATATTTAAACTTTTCAGAAAGGCGCTGTTGACATCACCGGCGCTCTTTTGTAAATGTGTGATATTCCCCTTAGTTATGCCGCCTGAAGATCATGTCTTATAACCACATCCTCCTCGCTCTGTGTCTGATCAGGAAATAAACGATCTCAAATATAAAACATGTAGTAAAAAGTAACGGAGCAGTGTCGGTCATACAGCAGCCGTTGTCAACAAACTGTTGTCATGGAGACAGGACGGACGTGCAGCACTTTTTGTCTCAGCGCACAAACGCTTCATGCAAACGCTCCTGAGCTGCCAGTGTGGACACGGGGCCTTAGTTCACTGTAAGTAAGACAGAGTGCTTCACTTTCCTCTGAAATCGATATGCAAAGTTTTTATTTACAATTTAAAGTACGAACAAAAGAACGTATGTTACGCTGATTTGTAAAGAAAACCACTTGATGTTTTGTTGATGATGTCCTCATCTGAAAATTAAAAAATGTAATCTTTCCAGAAGACGTATTGGTTTGTTTGATATCTGTGTGTCTGTACACATTGAGAGTTTGGTGCAGTGTTTACATTTTAGCCGTTTAGCCTGAACGTCTCGTTGAGGCGACTCGACATGTGCGCACGTGTTTGTGCGTCATCGGCGCTTAGTAGAAACAAGAAAACACCGCTCAGGAGATAATGATGTGCTGTGCCATTTCTTGAGGCAGTTTTCTCTGAAAAGATCAAAGATTCCTCCAAGAGAGGACATACCTCTCATGCACACACAAAGATTACAGCCTGGAGCGTTCACTTTAACCACCTAATGATTTTCCGTATTATCACTTAGTGGTTTGTTCCAACACCAATTATTGTTTCTTATGAAATGTTGTTGCCTTTGGTTTTGTTGGGAGCAAGTTGCGTCCCAAGTTTTTATTCAACATGTCCAGGTCACAACAGAAAGACAGAGTCAAAACTTATCGGCTTTGAAGGAAACACAAAAAAAAGAATCACATCCTCATGATGGTATTCCTCTGACAAATAGGACGAGTTCGGTGTCACTGTGGCCAAATCAAGGAATAGATTTATTAAGGCTTTGGGGGTAACAGATTTCCCTTTTTAATTTGACTCAGCTTGTCACACCTCGTTCATCACTCCTCGTGCATGTTGGGAAATATGAACAGAAGTGAAATGGCAAAAGACGAACGCAGAGGGATAAAAGACGAAGGAGATGAAGGCAGGATAACGTCGAAGACAAAAAGTCAAAGTCAAGGAAATGATGTGAAATAAGGAGGGGAATTAAAACATTAATTTACACTCTTTAGGGGCATCATATATTCTTCAGTTAATCAGATATGGTAATTTACCTGTGAGTCCCACCCTGGTGTTGATCGGGGACGAGAAAAGGACTGAGGTGTCTGCACTGTGTACCTCCCTTTCTCTCTTCTGTTCATCATCTGCAGCCTTCTGTCTGTCTGTCTGTCTGTCTGTCTGTCTGTCTGTCTAAGGGTTCACAGTGATGGTGTGCAATCAGTATGAAGAGAAACAAACAGATTCTTATTAGTCGCCTTTTTTGATAAAGTACTTCAGTGTCTGACCTCTTACATTTACGTCTGTTTTGGAAGAATCAGATGAGACTGAGTTGTGTTTAGTCTGCCAGTACTTAAACCCTCTAACATCTCTCCTACGCCTGCTGAACTTCCTGTTTTTCTGTCCATGCATGTGTACGCTTAGCATGTGCACTCGCAGCTGCAGAAGGAAAGAGGATAAACGAGAGGCACATAGCCTTTTCTCCCGACCTGAAATTCTTATTTAACTGTCTATATATGTGCTGGGCCAGTCTGTGCACAAACAGGAAATAACTTGCTATCTATAAAAGGGCACTTTCTCTATATGGGGCAAACAGCAGGTGCTCAAGCCTCTTTTTTATCGGTGTGCACGAGCCTGGTGTTTATTCTTTGCAAACTACATTTCATATATCCAAATTAAAATCTCTAGAAATATTAAGTAAAAGACGCAAAGGGGTTTGAATACTTTCTCAGTCTTACATCCACCCAGAAAATATTTTCATCATGAAGAGCGAAGAGCAAACTCTGCTACTTCCCTCCAGCAGGAAGTGGAGCAGGACTTTCATTTCCTCCCTTTCCTCGCCGTCACACACGGTCCGCCTCACGTGCGTCCACATACATCAGCCTCTCTTCCATTCCAGGAAATCGCAGCTTTGCATGCACGATCAGCAGGCTCACATGCTCATATCGTCCACTTGCTGCCTGCACGGAGAGCTTATAGATTATTGCCTTTGAACATATTCATCATCTCTAAGCGCCCCCCCCCCCCCCCCCCCCCGCCCCCCCCGCCCCCCCCACGCAGTCTCACGTGCACTCTGCTGATCCTGTCCTCTGTTGTACCCCCGTATCCCTCCTTCCATCGCCCTCAGGGAATCTTGGCATCACCTCGATACTCCTCTTCATTCTGCACTCATTTGTTTTTCTCTCCTCTCTTTTTCAGGCATCCATTTCATCCTCGCTTTCTTGTGGCTGCGTTCTCTATGCAGCTTTCACTCCTTTTTATTCATATTTCTAAATCTAATACAGAACATCCTGATAAGGGTCTACAGCGGATTATGATCCTCTGAGTGCCAGCGGAAAGCTTGCAGCGAGGAGTGTTAAAAACTTCACTGTGGAAATACTCCAGTACAAGTTAAAGACCTGAGTTTAAGTTTCATCAGCAATATTTAAAAACAAACATCTGAACAAAAGTTAACTCAGGACACTTTACAAAAAGCAGGTCCAGACCGTACCCCCTTTATAGTATTTAGAGAGAGCCAACATTAATGCAACTGAGGGAAGCAGCTGGCGGGAGTAGCAAGAAAACACTTTCTTTCAACAGGAAGTAACCACGAGAAGAACGTCACTTATAAACAGTCATCTGCCTCGACTGTGTGGGCTGAGAAAGTGGGAGGGAGAGAGAGAGAACGAGAGAGGCGGACAGAGACAGAGAGACAAGGAGGGAGACGTACACACAGCAACAACATCAGAAAATAAACACACTAAAAATGCCAATTACAGCAGAAATATTTCCAGTAAAAACAACAACAGCTGTAATAGTGATGTAGTTTAAATTTGAATGATAATTAAAAGTATTTCTTTGTCCATCTTTTAGAAATGGTGTGTGTTGGTGTGACAAGCTCAGGAAGGAATCTGAGTTAAGGTACTGATGTGTGGGGCGGCTGTGGCTCAGTTGGTAGAGCGGAAGGTCGGGGGTTCGATCCCCAGCTCATGCAGCAACATGGCCGATGTGTCCTTATGGGTGTGTGTTGCGGGTGTGCCTTGCTCAAGGGTACCGCACAGGGACTAGAGCCGGCAACCCTCCAGTTAATCTAAGTCTCAAGTACTGAAGTACAGACTGAACTACAGCCGCCCCCACTTTTATAACCCTTAACCTGAACTTTGTCTTCAGTGTTTCTATAAAAAACATACGTTATTTAACACACATTAACCTTGAGAGTTAAAACAAAGAAAGGACAACATTAGAAAAGTGTAATACTCCGTCTTAATCCTCGTACAATTTAAAAAAGTTGCGCGTTTAACTTTTTTCTCTTTTCATATTTAAATGTTTTAGGTCAATCAAAAAGGTTTGGAGTCGAATGACGTGGTGAGAAAATGGATATGAAGAAAGGAGAGTGAGACCTGCTGACTGCATAAAAATCATGATGACAACATTTTAAGTTAGTTTTACTTCAAGTCTAAGAAAATGTTGTGTTAACTCAATATTAGATGTTCATGTCACCTCAACTAACTGAAAGTTTTCCAACTTCGAAAAGTGATTCATATCGACTTAAAAATGGCGAGCTCTATTTTCTCTTACCTCGGTGCAGCGCGGGGGTTTCGGGGATATGGATGGAGATGTACCTGTGCAGGGCAGTGAGTCTGAAAATGCTCTTTTGTAATCTGGACTGGCTGGATTTCCTGGTTTTCTTGGTGAGTGAAGATGCCGTGCTCATGATGCCGAGGTCGTCAAAACAATTCACCAGGGGGTTCAGGTCGGTTGAAGTTGTATTCCGATTTTAGAAAAAGAAAAAGGAAATGGAATTTGTAGAGAAAAAAAAAAAGAGAGTAAAAACAAAATGCTTTAAAGTCCGATCAGAGTTGTTTGTTGTTGTCTAGCAGCTGGACGCCGCCATCATGGATCTCGCACTGTCTCGTGAGAGTTGCCTTCACAGTGGCACTGGACTTCCTCAGGGACAGGGGGCGAGGGAGATCAGCCCGTATGAGAGGACGTTTATATTCTGCAGGCGTAGCAAGATAAGTCACATTTAATCTGTACACTTTGTTTTCAAAAAGTAATAATTAGCTCTCAGCTCTGAAACAATTACAGCCAAAGTGCACGTGCACCAATTTCCCTTCAAGCAAAACATAAAATTACTCATGGTGAGCAAATGGAGCAGCGTGTATGTGGTGTGCTGTTTTTCTTTCTCTTAAGTCCACCAGTGAACGACTCGTTGCTGCAAACACATCATTTGCTTTAATCTTATCTAAATTTACTGAGCAGGAACGCCGTTTGACTGAAGCGGTTTAACACCTCTATGCGTGGTCTGAAAGTCTGATGCTCTACCGACTGAGCTACACAGGCTTAGAGAAGCACACCCTCTGGAGATAACGATCGCCCGGACTTAAAATCCACATGTATTTAGTGACTAATAAAGCATTTTATCGAGAGTACCATCAACAATCCAAGAAATACATGTGTTCATTAAATTGGTAGCAGTTACAAGTGAAAGACTGTTCCAATCTCCAATTCAACAAATCTCCAGGTGGGTTCAAAGATCGGTCTCCGAAGGCCACAGGGAAGGAGCACTGTTGACTGATTAAATGACAGTTTTGATACCTGAACAGGGATTTGAACCCTGGACCCTCAGATTAAGGGTCTTATGCTCTACCGACTGAGCTACACAGGCTTAGAGAAGCACACCCTCTGGGGATAACGATCGCCCGGACTCAAAATCCACATGTATTTAGTGAATAATAAAGCATTTTAACGAGAGTACCATCAACAATCCAAGATATACATGTGTTCATTAAGCAGGTAGTTACAAGAGAAAGACTCGTCAAATCTCCAGGTGGGTTCAAAGATCGGTCTCCGAAGGCCACAGGGAAGGAGCACTACTGACTGATTAAATGACAGCTTTGACACCTGAACAGGGATTTGAAATGTATGTGTTCAGTAAACAGGCAGTTACAAGTGAAAGACTGTTCCAATCTCCAATTCAACAAATCTCCAGGTGGGTTCAAGGATCGGTCTGTGAAATCCACAAGGAAGGAGCACTGCTGACTGATTAAATGACAACTTTCACACCTGCACAGGGACTTGAACCCTGGACCCTCAGATTAAGGGTCTTATGCTCTACTGACTGAGCTACACAGGCTTTGAGAAGCTCACCCTCTGGGGATAACGATCGCCCGGACTCAAAATCCACATGTATTTAGTGAATAATAAAGCATTTTAACGAGAGTACCATCAACAATCCAAGATATACATGTGTTCATTAAACAGGTAGTTACAAGAGAAAGACTCGTCAAATCTCCAGGTGGGTTCAAAGATCGGTCTCCGAAGGCCACAGGGAAGGAGCACTGTTGACTAATTAAATGACAGCTTTGACACCTGAACAGGGACTTGAACCCTGGACCCTCAGATTAAAAGTCTGATGCTCTACCGACTGAGCTACACAGGCTTTGAGAGGCACACCTTCTGGAGATAATGATCGCCCGGACTTAAAATCCACATGTATTTAGTGAATAATAAAGCATTTTATCGAGCGTACCATCAACAATCCAAGAAATACATGTGTTCATTAAACAGGTAGTTACAAGTGAAAGACTCTTCAAATCTCCAGGTGGGTTCAAAGATCGGGCTCCGAAGGCCACAGGGAAGGAGCACTGTTGACTGATTAAATGACAGTTTTGACACCTGAACAGGGATTTGAACCCTGGACCCTCAGATTAAGGGTCTTATGCTCTACCGACTGAGCTACACAGGCTTTGAGAAGCACACCCTCTGGGGATAACGATCGCCCGGACTTAAAATCCACATGTATTTAGTGAATAATAAAGTATCTTAGGGATAGTGCCATCAACAATCCAAGAAATACATGTGTTCATTAAATTGGTAGCAGTTACAAGTGAAAGACTGTTCCAATCTCCAATTCAACAAATCTCCAGGTGGGTTCAAAGATCGGTCTGTGAAATCCACAAGGAAGGAGCACTGCTGACTGATTAAATGACAACTTTCACACCTGCACAGGGACTTGAACCCTGGACCCTCAGATTAAGGGTCTTATGCTCTACTGACTGAGCTACACAGGCTTTGAGAAGCACACCCTCTGGGGATAACGATCGCCCGGACTCAAAATCCACATGTATTTAGTGAATAATAAAGCATTTTAACGAGAGTACCATCAACAATCCAAGATATACATGTGTTCATTAAACAGGTAGTTACAAGAGAAAGACTCGTCAAATCTCCAGGTGGGTTCAAAGATCGGTCTACGAAGGCCACAGGGAAGGAGCACTACTGACTGATTAAATGACAGTTTTGACACCTGAACAGGGATTTGAACCCTGGACCCTCAGATTAAGGGTCTTATGCTCTACTGACTGAGCTACACAGGCTTTGAGAAGTACACCCTCTGGAGATAACGATCGCCCGGACTTAAACTCCACATGTATTTAGTGAATAATAAAGTATCTTAGGGATAGTGCCATCAACAATCCAAGAAATACATGTGTTCAGTAAATTGGTAGCAGTTACAAGTGAAAGACTCTTCAAATGTCCAATTCAACAAATCTCCAGGTGGGTTCAAGGATCGGTCTGTGAAATCCACAAGGAAGGAGCACTGTTGACTGATTAAATGACAACTTCCACACCTGAACAGGGATTTGAACCCTGGACCCTCAGATTAAAAGTCTGATGCTCTACCGACTGAGCTACACAGGCTTTGAGAAGCACACCCTCTGGAGATAACGATCGCCCGGACTTAAAATCCACATATATTTAGTGAATAATAAAGCATTTTAACGAGAGTACCATCAACAATCCAAGATATACATGTGTTCATTAAGCAGGTAGTTACAAGAGAAAGACTCGTCAAATCTCCAGTTAGGTTCAAAGATCGGTCTCCGAAGGCCACAGGGAAGGAGCACTGTTGACTGATTAAATTACAGTTTTGACACCTGAACAGGGACTTGAACCCTGGACCCTCAGATTAAAAGTCTGATGCTCTACTGACTGAGCTACACAGGCTTTGAGAGGCACACCCTCTGGAGATAATGATCGCCCGGACTTAAAATCCACATGTATTTAATGAATAATAAGGCATTTTGTTGAGAGTACCATCAACAATCCAAGAAATACATGTGTTCATTAAATTGGTAGCAGTTACAAGTGAAAGACTCGTCAAATCTCCAGGTGGGTTCAAAGATCGGTCTCCGAAGGCCACAGGGAAGGAGCACTGCTGATTGATTAAATTACAGTTTTGACACCTGAACAGGGATTTGAAATGTATGTGTTCAGTAAATTGGTAGCAGTTACAAGTGAAAGACTGTTCCAATCTCCAATTCAACAAATCTCCAGGTGGGTTCAAAAATCGGTCTGTGAAATCCACAAGGAAGGAGCACTGCTGACTGATTAAATGACAACTTTCACACCTGCACAGGGACTTGAACCCTGGACCCTCAGATTAAAAGTCTGATGCTCTACCGACTGAGCTACACAGGCTTCGAGAAGCACACCCTCTGGAGATAATGATCGCCCGGACTTAAAATCCACATGTATTTAGTGAATAATAAAGCATTTTATCGAGCGTACCATCAACAATCCAAGAAATACATGTGTTCATTAAACAGGTAGTTACAAGTGAAAGACTCTTCAAATGTCCAATTCAACAAATCTCCAGGTGGGTTCAAAGATCGGTCTCCGAAGGCCACAGGGAAGGAGCACTGTTGACTAATTAAATGACAGCTTTGACACCTGAACAGGGACTTGAACCCTGGACCCTCAGATTAAAAGTCTGATGCTCTACCGACTGAGCTACACAGGCTTTGAGAAGCACACCCTCTGGAGATAATGATCGCCCGGACTTAAAATCCACATGTATTTAATGAATAATAAGGCATTTTATGGAGAGTACCATCAACAATCCAAGAAATACATGTGTTCAGTAAATTGGTAGCAGTTACAAGTGATGGTCAGAGAGCGTTTGGTGATAGGAGGGCGCACACATGAGGGGAAATTAAACAGCAGCTGCAGAGACACAGGAAGGTGTCATTTACCCAGCAGTGCCATTCCTGCACCAATTTGCCCGCCAGGTTGAAGATGTGGAAAGCGGTCTACCGAGACGCCAGTGAAATCAGCATCTGAGGAATAGGAGAGATTAGGGCATGCTTAAATATGTATGAAATGGAAATGGGTTGTGATTGAGGAGTGGTCTGTGTTCCTGAAATAAGTGTAAAAAAAACTGAGAAGTTTTACTGTTTAGTGTGAAAACTGTAACTGAGAATGAGTACTGTTAAATGGGGCCCCCGTAGGGAGGTTAAATATTGTCATTGCAAATTGTGTACATTTTGAGCCGCTGCTGTAAAAGTTGTCAGCCGTTGGAGGCCCCCTTGTGTCCCCCCTGCCTTGCCTGTTGGTAGGTGCACTGCTGCAGGAATAAACCATTAAAGGCTGATGCAGTGTTTAGAGCAATCGTAAAAAATCCCCGTGCAGAAAAAGTGTCTAAAATTGACCCGCAGTCTGACCAATCGTTGTGCAGCAGCTTCAACTGATGTGGGAGGAGCTTGGCTTGGGGTTAAAGTGTGAAAAGGAGAGAGGGCGCTGCAGCTTTAAGGCTTTGATTATGCACTTCTATGTATGTGTATTTCTCTTCAAGTGTGTATTCATGCACCGGCCACGATGTCATCGTGTGTAACCTGTGTGTATGTGCTTAAAAATGCACGTGTGTGTGTGGATTTGTTGTAGTATGGCGGCTTCACCTCGAGCCTGAACCCAGCGTACAGCTGCGGGGAGGGTCGGCCATTTATGGAGGAATTCTGTAATTTTCAAAGCTGGGGTTTGAGTTTCACTCTTTTTAACAAGCTGGTTTGGGCACCAATAATGGAAAACAGCTGCAGGGAGAGAGAGAGAGAGAGAGAGAGAGAGAGAGAGAGTGAAAAAGAGAGAGAGAGAGAGAGAGATGGAGAGATGGAGAAAGAGAGATGGAGAGACGGCATAACAAACAAAGGATACAAACATCAGCATCCTCCTGGTAATAGAAGATGAGGTCGTCCTGGAGGATCAGATCAAGCAGCATGGCATGAAGGACTATTTGCATATGGTAGCTATGCTCATGGGTCTGCTGTATGCAATTACATTGACTACCTACAGGAAGTGCAGTATACATTTAAAGTCATACAGAAGAACCTATTGAATATCGGTGGAGACCACTGCCCCCTTCAAGGGTCTGAGAAAAAGACTTCTTCCTAAAATTGTGTAGGCACTACATTGAGGTCGGGAGTTTTCTGAAAGCTGCCAATAAATATTTGGACATTGTCTCAGATCTTTTCTGAAGTGTTTGTTGTACCACAGTAAGATCACCTCATTAAATGTGTAAATTATTGATTTTATAAGTTTATTGCATCTGAAGAAAAGAGAAAAGTGACCGATAAATCCAGCAAAAGAAAAACTTTCTTTTGCACATTCTTGGGTGAAAATGTTTTTACCAACAAGCCAGCACAGTATTTGAGGTAAAAACATTTGTAAATGTTTGGATGTGCTGTTTGATCTGATCTGCTATTAAAGGTTGAAGAACTTAAGTTGGTTGGTTTCTATGATAAAACGAATAACCTGTAGAGATGAAACCTTTTTGTAATTATTTGAAAGGAAGTTGAAAGTTTCCACAAAAGCAAAGAGAATCACTACAAATGTTGAAACTAAACTGATTTAAGTTGACTTAAACATAAACATGTATTCAATATAAATTTATGAATTCATGGATTCAACTTTTGATAAAGTATTTTTAATTTTTGATTTCAAGTCAAAATAAATTTAAAGACCATTTTGTCTTCACTAGATAATTTCACAGGAACTGAATTGTGATTTAAAGATTTAAGTACAACTGACTTTATGTCAAGTTTATTTGACTAGAAAATTGTATTTCTTTGGAATTATCACAAATTTATCTCAACTTATCTTTTTAAGTTGAGTTAACTTAACATTTTAAGGCAGCCCGGACACTAACTTTTTAAAGTCATAACAACTACATTTTTTTCACAGTGCAAAGTAAAGTATTAGAGGAATGGACGTGGAGATTGTACACTCGTGCTCAAACATGTAAGATCTGAAGATGTCTGACTCCATGGGGGAGCACTCAATCAAACACAAGTGTGTGCAAACCAAAGTTAGCTTCAGATGTATGAAGACATGTTTACACATTCATTAAAGGCAAATGGCTGCTGCAGCTTTGATTGCTGATTGGATGTTTCTATCCATATAAGACTGAGAAGAAGAATTCAAAGAGAATTCAGAGAATCAATAAGAATCGTCTCAAGCTGTCGGGTTCAGTGTGTGGGAATAAATCAAACATTAAAGCTGGTTGTGTTCATGCCTTTTTAGATTAGAGAGAGGAGGATGATGGTCAGAAGTCCATCGGAAAATCTTCGAGCAAACTATTTTATGTGTGACAATCCTGCTTCAAAGCTTTGAGGATTCTTGTTCACTTTGAGGACTCTGTGGAGCTATTGGCGCAAATTGTATTGGGTCTGGCTTCGGTCTGGGTCTTTACGCACGACAGGTATGAGAATGTTTTTGTTCATCTCTCTGTCATCTTGACTCCGGCAGGATGAGGATGCACAGCACAGCTCTCAGTGCAAAGAGACGAGATGTTGAAGGACAAGAGCAAACTGCAAAGAGCAAGACAACTTTCTGGGAGTTTTTTCATCAGAGCAACATGCTTTGTGTGAATAAGACCCAAAGACTGTAAATATTAGTGGAAGAAGCCTGAGTGGTGTCATCCATCTGTCCCTGCAGGGGGCGCTGGAGTCCCATCGATGGCGGTCTCCATGCTGGAAATGCTGTCTCAGTCTAACTTTCAGTCAACCTAACGACAGGCTGAGAGCTGGAGCTGAGGCGGGTTTTAAACCTCCTGACAAACCGTTACACCGCGCCCACCTGTCAATCAGGTCAGCTACACGCCTTATTGTGAATAACTCTTATCCTTCATCAAATCAAAACTGATGAGTCATCAAAACATTCACCCCCCGTACAGTGTGTGTCCATCGAGACATGAGCTAATCACACCTATTTGGTTTTTTGAACCAGGCTGTAAACATGTTAATCTCTGCTGTAAAAACAGGCTTTTTAGAATGGGTGTGTATGTGACTTCCTGTGCTTCTGCAGCCAGCCTCTAGTGGACACTCCAGGAACTGCAGGATTTTACACTTCAGCTTCATTTTTTAACACCGGAGGATACAACCTGATTAGACCTCGAGACGTAACAGATAGCAATAGATAAATAGAATAGATGTGGTTTGAAACTTAGATTTATAAAAACGATAACAATCATTCTCATCATCATTTTGCAAAACTCATTTCAGTGATAACATGAAGACGTAAACTGCTTAATCTACATTAAACACTTTTAAAAGAGATCAAACAGAGTCGGCTTCAGGTAAACCTACATCCAGAGGGGAAAAGATTTCAACAGGGATGAGATCCACAAACGCAGAGACAGATGCTGGGAGCGTGAGTGAAAATAAAAACAGTAGAGAGAAGCTGTTGTTATGCAACATATCGTGCAAACAGAAATAAGCCCCGGTAAGACGTATAAACACACACAAACACGAGTGATGATACAAATCCCAGAAAGGCCAGAGTGAGGATGTTTATTACACATTTTCTGTCTAAACTTCCTTTACTTATTTATCTCTGTTTCCAATTTACTGTAGGTGTAGGTGTTTAATCCAAGCTTAAACAGATCTGAGTGTCAACAATCACTTAACATTGAAGGTTAAACTAAAACTCTGAAAGGTCACAGAGATGTTCAAGAAAACTCAAAACTGTACATTTGGATTTGTAAGTTTGTTAGACTGCTAAAACATGGACATAGTACAAGTGATGTCACCCAATGGTACTTCAGGGGTTTTTTGAACCCAAATGATGGCGTTCACCATGTTGAAAATGCTGTCTCAACCTCACTTTCGATCAGACAAAGAGGTGTAGCTGAGACAGGCTTTAAGGGTCCAATCAGTGAGATGTGTAGTGCCTGAAATGATAAAGGTATCTTACTATCTGATCATTAAGGAAACATGTTGAAGTGCTGGCTTCTCTGACTACAATGCAGCAGCCAGTATGTCCTCCTTCTAACTTTAGATTCTGCTCCTGAATGCTCTGGATTTGTTTGGACCAGAGAAGGTAGGCGCTTTTAAGGCGACCCCTACACGGCCGTTTTGGACGCCCCTCAGTTTGTCAGATATGAGAGCAGTTATCAGGTCAACAGGTGTTGCAGCGATGGAAGCGGGCAAGAGAAGTGGTTCAGATAGAAGTGATTGTACCCGACCTAAAAAGCCTCTGCATGTTTCTAATAAGCTCCACGAGCAGAAACGTGCTCAAACTAGGATCAATATTGGAGATGCTTTGGAAAAATGGAGAGAGGTTAGAACACAGAAAGGTTTACAGACCCATGCAGAGCTGGATAAACACTGAAGCTTCAGAGTCCACCACATGGTGACCTGAGTGAACATCGACTCTAGAGAGGGGGGGGAGACAGCTCTCTATGATGTTCCCTTTTTTATTCTGCACCAGTAGAGATCAAAATTTCCAAAGACATCCAGACAGAATGTAATGTTCTCTGTGATTACAGGAATCTGTGGTTCAGATTTGACAAACATGCTGAAATCCAGAAGAGGATCACATTCCTGTCAGATAAAAGAGATGTTCTGCTCTCTTTGGGGATGTTTGCTTGAAATATACCAGTAATCAGTAATGACATTTTTCTCCTGGAGAATCAAGGTTACATGAGGCATCCAGGCTGTCACAGCTACTAGAAAATAACCCAAAACGTCGGGAAGTGAGTGAAAGCAGCAGTGATAAGAAAGAGGAAGGAGGCGGAGAGGCCAGACAGAAGATCTGAAAGTCATCATTCTGTAGCTTACATAGAAACTATCTGTGTTTAACTTGACTGAGACTGGGTGGATTGTTCTACCTTACAAGGATACTCTTACATTTTTAAATTCAGCCTTTTCTTTTTCCACATTCTCGGAGACTTCGTGCGGTCGGCCTGTCCAGAGGGAACTCTATGTAAATAAGGCTTCCCATGCAAACTAACCTTGTGCAAATATTGCAAATGAAGGTGGAGGTGGATTTGTCAGCTTGTTCGTTTTGGATGAATGGTTAAGTTCTCAGTAGAGTCTGGACAGCAGCTCTGGAATCCATCATCTCACTTCAAAGGTAGTCCTTAGTTAGGAAAAAAAACGTATTTTCTTTCATTTCTCTCTACCGGGCAAGAAATGCAAGCCTGACCTTTTCCCAAAGAGAAATAACACAGCCATGAGTCGGGGAAATAGAGGCCAAAGCAGGAGCTCAGTAACACTCTTTTGCATGTCTTAGTTTTTCCAGCTTCCTAAATTTGCATTTACAAATCCCTGTGGATTTGGTGTCACTCTCGACAGCAGGCAGAAACACACGCGATGGAAAAGATAAACATGTAGTAAAATTGTGTGAAAAGCAGCAGATAAACCAGGGGGTGGTGGGGGGGGGATTTGTCTCAGCATTTCACTTTAAATCCCCCCCAAAAATAGTGATAACAGCCCAGACTGTTAAAGGAATAAAAATACTCATAAAGAGCCAGAGCAGGAGTTATGTAACTCATCATGCAACTTTAAGGGTGGTCGTGTGGTGTGACACTAACCCCTCCTCTGGAGAAAAACCTGCAAATTCAGAGATAACCATTCGAGGAACTTTTGTTGCACTTCAATACTTCAAGCGTAAACTTTATTTTTTTGGGGTTTAGCATGGCAGGAGAAAGATGCTGATTCACACTGGGATGAAAGGAAGACCAGACTAGCGGGTGAGCCTACCCGCAGAAACGTCTGGGCCGCTGAAAGCGAATGGGCCTTGTATGATCTTAATCAACGTACAGCACATTCGATCAGCTGTGTTAGCGCTAGCCTCCAGGCTAACATTAGCTTCCTTCCTCTGGTCCCGCTTACATCAGAAACATTACAAGAAAAAGTCTCATATAATTTTAAGAAGGGGCGGCTTACATTTTAAAACAGGGTACATCTTACTCAAGGTCACAGTGAGTAGAAAAGTGGTTCTGTGCTTCTGAAGCAAATAAGACATTTAAAAGAAAATATTGTTCTCTGGTTTCCAAATTCAGATCCAGACTCAAACACACACACAGGCACAGGCTTATGTGTGGGCTGCACCATAATTAGGTCTGTTTTGGGCTGATAGAGTAACAGTTACGTGATACACACACACACATGCTTCTGTGATTAAAGACAGAGCCGATGGCAAAGAGAGAGAGCGAGAGAGAGAAAAGCAGACTGTGAGGGAACAGAGAAGCAAAGAGCAATAAACCTTGGCACATCTGGACATGAATCCAGCATTAAAGTCAGGTTTGAGACGACAGAGATGTTGAAAACGTTGAAGTATCATTGTCACCTGTAAGTCCTAAACGATGTCCGGTCAGTGCAAAGACTTAAATACACTCATACAGAACATGTTCACCTACTTCACGCTGGATTATAAAGAAATACTGGACAATTTCATGAAACTTAAAGGAGCAATATGTAACTCTGACACCTAGTGTTTAAAATGGGCACTGCAGTCCAAATTCAAAACATTACAGAAATCTGTCTCCCCCCACCTCTCTAGAGTCGATGCTCACGCAGGTTGAAATGTTGCGGACACTGTAGCTTCAGTGTTTAGCCAGCTCTGCGTCGGTCTGTGAACTTATCTTTTTAAGTTCGGTTAACTTCAAATTGTGAGGCAGCCCGGCGGACACTAACTTTTTTATGTTATAACCACTATTTTTTTTTTTTACAGTTTGATGGAAACATGTCAGGACTCATCTGAAGAAGAGAGACTGGAGGACGATTAGAGTCGACCTGAGCTGCAAAGCATCGACAGGTGTGTTTATATGCAGCTGGAAAAAAGTCAATTTATTGTGATAGTGTGACTAAAACTGGACTTTTATAATGCATGAAAAAACGTTAGTGTGACTTAAATACACACAAACTTAGTGTTACGACTGATGTTGTTACCTGTGCTGTTTGTCCCTTTTCTCCCTCTGTAGTCTGCAGCTCTGCACAGGTGAAGCTACTGATTGCATAATGAGGTGCACATGGCCTCAGTGTTTAACAGCTGAGTTCAGGAGGAGAGAGGCTTCTGGATTTAGGACTTCTGAGTCTCTCAGTCACTGATTGTGTGTTTGTCTTGTTGATTTAGACTCTCAGTAACTACTTCATTATTTTTGTGTCTTATTAAAATCCTTTGTTTTGCTTTGTTAAGGCACAAAAAGCCCAAAAATAAATCTTTAAAAAAAAAAGTGTGGTGTTGTTAGCCTCATAGCGCCCCCTGGTGGTGGGGTGTGACACTTTGATGATAAGCAGAACACAGACAAACAGAAGTCACTTCAAGCAGTAAAATCAGAAGATGAACTGAATTCCAGTCTGTATCGTTGTTTTTCTTCCTTTGTGCCAGTTGTCATGTGTCAGTTAGTGTGAGAACTCTACATGTGCGTGTTTGTGATCCGTCGGCTGCTCCCAGGTTTTAAACTTGATGGAATTAAAACTCACCTTTCCCACTGAGTAATCATCCGAGCGACACCCGACTTCCTCAGAGTTCACATAATCACAAAGGCGTGTGAAATGAACTTCAGCGTGCAGAAACACACACACACACACCCTTTACAAACATGTGTCAGGTGACACTTTTTGTAGAGCTGTGCATCCTCACGACTCAAATTACGATTATCCAGTTTATTCAATTCGATATCACGATGCATTGCTAAAATTGAGGATGCATCGTGATTCGTCGATTCACATATAGGTAATAAGTATATGTTTCTGTGTGTTCATTTTATGAGACCAGATGTTTTTAAGTCACTGTGTTCACTTCTCAGGACGTTGTAGCTCTTAGCTGTCTTGTTGTCTTACTTTTTGAGATTAAGAGTCAAACTTCTCAGAGTGAGGCATGAAGATGACATTTGACGGGAAAAACAACAGGAAGTCCATCTGTTCCCACCGAGACGAATCAGGGAAGAGAATTGGCTGCGGTGTCGTAGTTTGCCCAAAGAGACCAGGGTCGACAGACGACAGCGGCTAATTGGAAAACTAATGAGGTTTAGGAAGCCATGCTGGACGCTGGTGTGTGTGTGTGTGTGTGTGTGTGTGTGTGTGTGTGTGTGTGTGTGTGTGTGTGTGTGTGTGTGTGTGTGTGGACACAGAGAGATATAATATCCAGAAGAAAGGACAGTGAGGGGGTCAGACTTGTCAAGACCACATGCTCATAAAACAAACAGAAAAAAGTCAAACTACAAGAACTACTTACAAAGTGTTACACATTTCACTTCTGATTATTTCATCTCTATTACAATTGTGGTTTTTGAGAAAAATTTAGAGAGACCTGTTCCCCCAGACACAGATCATCCTGCAGGAGAGTCCAACCTGCAGGAGCAGCGTCCCTGAAACTCCTTTTCTACAATTCCACAAATCATTTATCAGACGTTTTCATCCAAAGCGACGTACATCAGAGAGTCAGAACAACACAAGCAAGGAGAGAGAGAGGAGGAAACAACGACAGGAAGTGTAAACAATCAGCTTTGAGTCTGATTGGACACACAGGTGCTGACAGGAAGTGACCAGAGGCAGAGCACAACATCAACAGCTGTTCTTGAGACTTCTAGTTAGTATAGAAAACCATCTTTAAATCGTCTTCATCATGAAGGTGGTTCATAAAGAGCTGGGTCTTTAGCTTTTTCTTAAAGATGCAGAGGGACTCTGCAGATCGAATCGGAAGTTCGTTCCACCACCGGGGGGCGACAGAGGAGAAGAGTCTAGTCAGAGACTTAGGACCCTGTTGTGAAGGTTGGATCAGACGCCTTTCATTGGCAGAGCGTAGTGGGCGGGAGGGAGACTAGACCTGGTCAGAGAGTCTAGGTCAGGAGGAGACGTTTCTGTCGTTGTTTTGTAAGCGAGCAGCAGAGTTTTAAACCTTTGGGAACAGATAACAACAATACATGGTTAGACACTGTGGTTTCCAGCACTTTTCACATGAATACATATGAGGGATATAAAAAGTTAGGGTGTCTTTATATAGAATTTCACACTCTGGCACTTTAACTCTCTCTGAATGTCTCACACACACAAAGAGTTATCAGAGGGCCATCAAAAGTCCTGCAGCCACTCGCCTCTTAAAAGTAAAGATTAAACTACACCAGAAAGAGGATTACAGTGAAGACAAAGAGCAGAACAGAGCGACCAACGAGAAGATGAAGAAGAAGAAGAAGAAGCAGAAGGGGAGAATGAGCAGGAAGAAGGACGCTTAGAAATAGAGAGAAAGAGGAAGAAGAGGACAATA